>NC_056749.1:76612253-76858298 GCF_019279795.1 Protopterus annectens | reverse complement strand
CAATCTAATAGCTTTATTACTTCTTATAGATTTAAGTAAATCTCTTTCCTCTAAAGACAAATTGCTGAATTCATCAGCCTTGCTGAAATGTTTGTATGCACTGTATATCTCCCTAGTGGCAACCTTATCAAAGGTGTCGATAGTTGGATGATTCGGAGGTGTAAATTTACTCCTAATAGTCAAGTCAGACCCCTTGATGTCTTTACTGTCATCATTTGTACCATTGGAAATATTTTTGTCTTTAAAATAAACCTCCAAATTAATTTTCCTGATGTATTTTTTGAAATCTATCAATACATCAGTTAATGAAAACTTAGGATTAGGTATATATTTCAACCCTTTCTCCAACAGATTGAAATATACTTTGTCTATTATCAAATCCGTGTAATTATATATGTGAAAATGCCGGTAGGAAGACACCTTACCATTAACTAAGATCGAATTGTCTACTTCTGAACTAGTATCATCTGGTGGTCTATTCTCTAGTGAGTGAATGTGAATGTGTGCTGAGTTAACTGCACTCCCCCTACCTGTAGAGTACGTCCTGCGGGCTTCCACCCTACCTACTTCCTCCTGTTGTAGGCCCTTGATCCCCTGCTCTGAAATGGGGGATGATTGGGTCTCAAACTTGCCCGAAAATCCTGTTGGAATTCAGAACCTTGGTTCTCTTCAAGCTCATGATGGGTGTCATGACACGACATCCCTTCACCATCAATAGTGTCAGGGACCCTAGGTTGATTCCCTTGAGAATTCCTTTTCCTCGGCCACACATACGCTGTTTGTTGGTGATATTGTTCCCTATCCCTCTTAATTTTATCTAATTTCCTCTTGCATAGTGTGTTTGCCCATTTTTTAGCTTCCATATATTGCTTATTGTATAGTTTTTCCCAATCTTTGAAAACTAAATCATTAACTATTTGAGTGTTCAATAATTCCACCTCATGAATGGACCTACTTAATCTTTACTAAAAGTTTCTGTGGATGTTACAGTTTTTGTTCCGGTTGGCGTTATGTGGATTAAACCAGCATTTTAACAATTGGAGAGTTGTCTTTTGGAACTGTTACGCTTATTGGAAGACACCGGGGTGTTTTTCAAATATTCATATATCATTACATCATTCACACAACTTTTTCCAGAGTTTCACCACTCTTTCATATTTCCAAATAAAAAAAACATGATCTGTTGTCTCTCCCTCCCCACAAAACAAGCACACTCTTTTAACCTTTTTATATGGCATATTCCCCTTTACTGGAAACTTTTTTACTTCCAGTCTCCACAGGAAATCATGACAATTTATCTTGGTACAACTCTAACTTCTGGTAAATTTCTCATGGAATTACATAATAATATTGTTTCATCACATTATTATACCACATCACTCTATCTTTCTGTATATTAATTTATAATTCCATATTAGTATTTTTTCTTGATCATTTTATTTCATTGTTCACATATTCTTTTTCTCTTGTTCCTGCTCTTATCTTCTCCCAGAATCGTTTGCACTAATATTTAAACCTTCTCACGATTACATTCTCATTTTCTTCCTGTACCCACTTTAATACACAAGTTTAAAGAAGCAGAATAAACAAATGGATTTAGTAACCCCAGTCGCCCGTCATCTTCAGTCATACACAGCATACTTCTTATCACCAAGTTTAATCTTGAATCCCATATTTAAGAAAAAAAAGAACAACTGCAAAATTTCCTTTTCATATTTTTCTCGGATCATAATTACATTTGACATGTATGCTATTTTTCCCGTAATACAGAATTCACCACAAAACCATTTTTCCTGAATGGTAGTCTATAAGTCCTTCACAGAATTAATTTCTTTTATCAAACCCTTCCATTGTACAGGGGGCCAAGGACTGAGCCCCATGGGACACCACTTGTGACCGGCTTGGAGTCTGACATGGCGCCAGCTACTCTAACCCTGTGGGTTCTGTCCTTTAGCCAGTGGGACACCACTTAACTATATAATTTTCCCGTTTTATCCCTACCCAAGACACTTCATTTATTGAAAAATATAACCCCCCCCCCCAGTTTTCACCATATCACCCAAGCCCTTACTTTTATCTTTATTCATGGTCACTCCCATGTCCATTAAACACCTATTCAGACAAACCAACACTTCCCTCGTCCATATTTTGTTCTTGGCAACTGCAACTATGTCATCTGCTCATGGCAAAATTAATGGAATCACCGCCTCCTTTTATGTCACATATCAAGTATGTTTCATTTTATAAATTACTTCACTTACTAATACATTCACTACCAATGCAAACAATATTACACTCATGGGGCATTCGTGTCTTATACCATATATGTATATTTATTTACTCAGCCACACTCTCAACTGCTATTTTGATATGTTGATATACACTCTCCTAATTATGTTACTATTCCATACTTCTCTATAACATCCCACAAAGCATCATGTCCCACTGCATCAACTCCCTTGCTAATATCACCTAGCATAAGTTTCACATCTTCCTTCTTAGTTATAATATCATCTGCAATTTCTTTCACAACCAATAGCAATTCTTAATGTCCCTTTCCTTTTATAACACATATACTTTCTTCCATAACATCCCTCATCCTTCCATCTCTCCTCCTCTGTATTATTCTCATAAAAAATATAATGTATGTTATTTAGTGTGGTGGATCTCCAATTTTATTTTATTTTATTTTATTTTATTTTACATTTGTTAACCGGGCTAGTCTAACTGGATATATTTCCATTTTCAGTACAGGCCCGGGGAGAAAAGCTCCAATAGTAAAAATTTAATTAGAAATTTGAAATACAATGCAAAGGATACAAATTATAGTTGATACATAGTAAATGAAAGTAGTTCAATAAAAAATACAAGAAACTGTGAATAAAAAATGGAGATAAAAGAAGGTATTTACACTAATATAAAAGTGACAAATGTGTGTGTTAAATTATTTACACAATATAAAAGCAACAAAGGGTATGATAAAAATCTGAAAATAAGAATGTTTTGTGATAATCAACAGGATAGATTCCACCAGTGTGTTCTATTGTGTTCACCAGTTCCTGTTCTGCATCAGAAGTATGCATTAAAGTTGGGAATACATAGTAGGAGGTGGAAATAATATTAGCAAAAGCCAGAAGGTTAGTCAGGGTTACTGCAGGGGCATAACCAGGTTGTTTTAAGGTGTCTTTTGAGGTTTTGTTTAATGAGAGGCAAGGAAGAAAGCGAGGTTAGTTCATTGGGGAGTAGGTTCCAGTTTTTTCCCACTGTGTTAGAAAACAGGGAATCACCAGCTGTGTTGTTAGTCTTGGTTATGCTAGCTAAAAGTTTGCTTGAAGAACGTAGGGAGTTTAGATGTTTATAGGGGATTATGAGATTAGAAAGTATAGGAGTGCTGTTAGGTTGATAAAATATCTTGTGGGCAATGGTTAGTTGGGAGATTTTCAGATGGTTTTGAAATTCAAGCCAGCCTAGCTGCATTAGATTTAAACAGTGGTGAGTTCTAAAAGGATTGCCAGTGGCAAATCTGGCGATGTTGTTGTAGGCATGAGCTAGTTTGACAAGGTTATTTTTCTTGAGGTTAGTGTATATGGGACATGCATATAGAAGAGTTGAAATTAAATGGGAGTGTGCAATCTTGGTTCTTGCTATTGGTGTTAGGAAGGTTTTGATTCGGCATACGGAGCCTATTTTTCTGTTGACAGTTTTTATGGTATTATTTATGTGGATATCAAACATAAGGTTATTGTCAATAGTAATACCTACCAGCTTGGTGGTAGAGTCAGGGTATATGGTTGTGCGATTATTTGAAATGACAGAGAAATCTATAGGGGAGGACTTACTAGTGGGTGTAAAGAGAAGGAGCTTGGTTTTTTTAGCATTGAGAAGGAGGCAACGTTTTGTGAACCATGTTTCAACTGTGTTAAATACATTCTGAGTCAGAGAATGTAGTTCAGATGGGGAGCTTGCTGAGCATATTAATGTTGAATCATCTGCATATTGAATGCAGGTGGCTTGTGGGATTGCTACATGGAGGCCATTGATAAAAAGAGAAAATAGGAGTGGGCCTAGAATAGAGCCTTGAGGGACTCCGAGGGTGACTGGTAAAAGGGATGATATATTATTTTCCCAGAGAACTGCTTGTTGTCTATTGGTTAGGTAGGCTATGAACCATTTAATAGCCAGAGAGTCAAGGGAAAAGGATTCAAGAATGTTGATAAGAAGGGTATGGTTAACCATGTCAAAAGCTTTTGAGAGGTCAATAAAGAGTGCAGATGAGAGGTTGTTGTTATTTCAATTTCTATTTATAACATCTGTAAAGGATAACAGGGCGGTAGTGGTGCTATGTGATGGCCTAAAGCCATGTTGGCACTTAGCTATTATGTTATTTTGAGTTAAATGGTTTAAAAGTTGTTGTTGAACACATTTTTCCATAATTTTTGCTAAGGGAGATAAAAGAGCTATTGGCCGGTAGTTAGAGTAATCATTTGAGTTACCACCTTTGTGAAGGGGGATAATATGGGAGATTTTCCAGATGTCTAGAATGATTCCTTCCTTAATGGTTCTGTTTATGAGGATGGATATGGGATATGAAATTACTTTGGCTGCTTTTTGGAGGTATTCAGAAGGTATCTGGTCGGCAGAAGGAGTACAAGGCTTCTGTTTTTGAATGAGTTTGTAGATGAGAGTGGTAGAGATAGGTTGCATATAGAATGCTGGTAGAGTGCTGGGTATAGAGGTGGGAAGGCTTGAGTTGTCTGGAGTAAGCTGACTTGCTACTGCTTGTATGGTTTCTGTAAAGAAGGAGTTGAAAGCATTGGCAGTTTGATGGGGGTATCTGCGTCTGCCTGAAGTGGAGTAGGTGTACGAGAGTGCCCTGGGGAAAGGAGTTTATTTATACTAGACCAGAACTTCTGGGTGTTGTTTTGGTGATTTTGCTGTAGTTTACAGTAGTAGTTCTTTTTATCGAAGAGTATTGCCTTTTTTGTACTATTTCTTAGTTGCTTAAAAATTTGTTGATCAGAAATACTTTTGTTAGCTCTCCACTTAGCCCAGGATTTATTCCTAAGTAAGATTTTTTGTCTAGTTTCTTTGGAAAGCCAGGGGGCTGGTTTGGCCTTCATTCTGATGGACCTTTTGGGTGCATGCCTGTCAAGGATAGATAGGAATTTAGAGTTTAGATAATTGACAGCCTCTTCAAGTGGTAGAGTTTTTAAGGGGTCCCAGTCACAGGCACTCAGTTCATTTTTGAATGATACTGGGTTAAAGTGTTAGTTGGTGCGTATGATTCTGTATATGGGGGGAATTGAGATGTCATTTTTTTGCCCAAGGATGTAGGTTAAAGTATGATCACTAATATTGTCAGGTAGAGTTCCTACACTGTAAGTTTGTTTATGTGTATTAATGAGTATACAGTCTAGGGTGCTCTCTTTTTTGTTTGGTTTATTGATTCTGGTTGTATTTTTATTTCATTGTTATCATTTTTCTGTATAAATTTTAGTACTCTACTACATATTTCAACAAACCATTCAATTAAACATTCATTCAGTATATTTATAAAATACTCAGGCAGATTCAATAAACTCTACATGTTCCGCTTACTGTTTTGGATTCAGTAAGCAGCTCTGCACGATGTGTAGAGCCGCAAAAAGAAGGTAAACCCCATGGCATGCTAATTACAGCATAAGCAGCTGAATTGTATGTTATTCAACCAATCCAAGATGGAGGAGCTATTCAACAAGCTATAATGCAACTGAGTAGACTCAATGCTAGTTTTCCCCTGCGAATTCCAAAACCTAGTGGAATATAGCCATGGAAAGGAGTCTACAAAGAAACAATGCTAGGGGCGGCTGCTGCTTTAATTAATTTGTATGTGCAACAGGCTTTAGCAGCATTGAATTAAAGCAGCAGTAGTCCCTAGCATTGTTTCTGCTGTTGCTGCTAATAAACCACGGCCAAGAAGGAGAAGAGTTTTTAGACCCCAGGTAACTTATCACAACCTAAATGATGTGGAAATTGTAGAGCGCTACAGTGTGGAATGAGAACACACTACAGGAACTCTGCAACTGCTGTCATCCTCATCTCAGACCTATTGCAAACTGAGGGGAACCCATATGAATGGAGAAATTGGTATGTATAGCACTTAGAATCTTAGCTACAAGTACCGTTCAGAGACCAACAGCGGACATGCTGGGGGTGTCACAGGCATCCATCATTTCCTGAATGCTATGCTCCAACATGCTAGTGACCACATATATTTTCCTCGTACACCTGAGGACAGAGCCACAAATATGCAGGATTCTACTCTGTACTACACTAACCTGAAGTACTGGGTGCCATAAATTGTACATATGTAGAAATTAAGGCACCACCTGGGGAACAGGGAGGGCTCTACATAAATAGAAAGGGGTTCCACTCTATTAACTGACAAGTCATTTGTAATGCCAAGGGAATTATCCTGAATGAGTGTGCTGGCAACCTAGGCAGTTACCATGGCTCACATATCCGACACACCTCCCAACTGTATCAGATGTTCACTAGGGGGGTATAGCCCACAGGATCATTTACTGGGGCATGCAGGTTATGCTCTGGAACTATGCCTGATGATGCCCATCAGAAATGCACACACCCACTGAAGAATGCCATAATGAGGCACACGCTCAAACCAGAAATATCAAAGAGCACGTATTTGGGCTGCCGAAGTTGTGGTTCTGGTGCCTAAATACATCTGGGGGAGCCCTGCAGTACAATCCATGTGCACATACTGAAATAGACACTCTCTGTGCCATGCTACACAACATCATCCTGAGAAAGCAGCTTCAGCAAGATCAACAAGGGGAAGGGGCACACATCCCACCACCAAAGACAAGGTCACCACAGCCACACACAGTTGAGGAGTTAGAGGGGGAACCAGCAGCTGCTGTGGGTGTAGAAAGATATAGGTGTGCTCAGTATGTCCTTGCATTGGCTAAGAGGGAATGCATAGCACACTCATTCACCATGTAGGGGCTAAAACCTTCATCCCATGCACATACATATAGTAACATTGATGTCAGGCAACATTCACAATCTTTACCTACCCATGTAGTGGCTGTGTGCTGTTAGCATCAGGCAGAGTCAGCCATGAACTTAAACTCTTGCAACTACTGGATTTACAAGGTAAGTGTTGAATTTGGAGTGTATTGTGTAATAATATAAATTAATAGCATATTCTTGCATGTTGTTACTTTTTAATGTAAGCAAGTAATAGGTGAAGAGAAATGACTTTAACATGTCACAGCAGGGACTTATGTGACTACTTGTGTCCTCTATCAAGTAGTAGGCCTCAGGCATCAAAGCTTCATACATTCATTCCTCTCAAAAGAAGTGATGGTCACTGAATGTCCTCAGTTTGGCATCATACTTTTGTAATGGAAAATCAGAGAGAAGTTAGAAAGTCGTGAGACACGTTTCAGTGTCATACTTCACAACTCTTGGAAGATTATTAAAATACTGACACAAAAATGTTTGATTCTACCAACTGTCTAACTTTCTAAGACCAAAATATTTCAAAAGTACAATTACCAAAACAGCATTACAAACACATATATACCAAGCTCTAAGTCAGCTATGCACCCTGAGCATCAGACACAAATGTTATGTATCCCTGAATCCAAAATACAGAAAACAAGGATATCATCACTTGCACAGGGTGTTGTGGGGGGGGGGGCTAGGCTGACACAAAAGGTCAGTGAGTGTGTGTAAGACAGAGAATCAGTAATGCATTTGGATAAAGTAACAAATGGCCAGTGAGACGAAATGAGTTTTAAGCTTCACGGCTGAACCCTGTAACTGGTGTGTGTGTCTGTATGGGTCCTCCAGGTGAAACTGGTGTTTCAGTGTCTGCATGAACACAGCCAAGTTCTGTGCTAGCTCTATGTCTTGGTATGTTGGACAGGTGTGAGCTGTGCATGGTACAGGTGGGCGTTCATCATTGATGTACCAGACCATGCGAACTGGCTCTGCCAAGAGTTACACTTGCATGTCCATAACCATGTTCAGTTGCACTGCTGCTTCCTGAACATGACTGATGTCTGCAGGATGAGCTCCCCTCACAAGGATGCCCAGGACCATGACATCATGGCCTGCCACATCTGGGTGTGGGCACCTCAACCACTGACAGAGCAGTGGAGGTAGTGCCAGTATGACAATGTGATTGGACATGGCCACTTCAGATAACAGCAGATAATATGGCTGACCTGCTCCCATGAGGATGGCATCCCCCGCCCAGCAGACATTCCATTACAGACATTGCATGTTCCAATGTGTCATTCATCCAATCCATTGAATTGGCAACATGGTGGAAGCAGTCACATATGTCATCCTGTGCTACATCTGCAACCCTAAGCATTTCTCTGTAGGACCTATAGGAATGTGCCTGTGTCTCCATGACAGCCCTAAACATACATCAAGTGGCATGGGAAGACACACCTGGATCAGGTGGAGGATGGACAGTAGGCTTCCTCCGAGCACCCCTAACAATCCCCCTGCCGGGCACTTCTCCCACACTTTGCCTATGGCCAGAGTCAACATGCACTGAAGCCGCAGTAACCACACTTCCCTGATCGAGTGTCTAACGCTCCACCTGTCCAACATTTGAGGGCTCACTGGAATGGGTTGGCATAGACCTACTGGCTGTGTCCAATGGAATTACAAGGGATGGCTGAAAGTCAGACAGTGTCAGATTCAACCTCTGTACCCCCTGACTGTGCCTCTATTTGGCCACCATCATCATCAGAGTTTGTGAATACTCTGAAATCAGGTGTTAAGAGTCCTACACTTCCACTGTCAGGATCATGTGTGATAATAAGCAACAAACACAGGAAAGAAATGAATAGCTATGTGAAGAAACTATATGAAGAGGATCACCAAAGGAACACTGCAGCACTAAATCCAGAAAATTAATTGAAAAAAGTTAAGCGCTTTCATCAAAATCACAACTCTTCATCAGAACAAGAACATACAAACAATGTCATATTTAAATACCCTAACACTTACAGCCATTGGCTAACAAAGCAAACATCATTTCCTGTAAAATAATTAAGCATTTTAAAAAGTTTAAAAAGACAGTAACACATAATCACAGTAACTGCCCACTACAGCACACCAATTGCCACCTACCAACCACATAGACATTAATGTATTATGTATTGAAGTATGATTTAAAACACAGATCTTGAATAAAATCACATAAAAAAGCTGATTTTAGTTTTAATACAGAACTAATGGATAACTTGTTATTGAGCCCAGGTGGTTGGCATGCATTAAATTTAATATGCCACTTGAGCTCTAAATATTAAAGGAAGCCATTGTCGGGCCTCCCTCGTGGACCCAGGTCTACTTGTTAAAGTACAAAAAATTTAAAATAATGTGTTGGGTGTACCTTTATATGCTTAAATAAAGCATTGGTTTCTTTATTTTTTAGTATATCATAGTTGTGTTGATATATTCTTTGCCTGAGGGCTCTGATTGTCTTCCCCACATAGTACCCATCACATACCATACAGGTTGCAATATATACCACTCCCTTGGTGTAACAGTAACACTTCCTATCAGTAGTAATTTTACCATAGTTCCTGACTCTAATGGAATCAGTGTCCAATATATAGGGGCATTGTCCACACCTCTCACATTTAAAAGTTCCACCGAGGCCTGCCTTTAACTTTTTCCTCTCCATCACGCCTTTCAAGGAGGTGCCCTTTTTGTAAACCACAGGAGGTTTTTCCCCCAACCTTTTGTTGATCTTCTCATCCAAACAAAAAAATGATCCAAAAATCATAAATGATGCTTCTAATGTTAAAAGAAAATCCCTAGTGAAGGGCAGGATACATGCCCTAGTAAAACGTTCAGTTTTGCCCAAACTAGAGGTTCTATTCAAACCTTCAGGCTTCTCCAAGAGTGTAGAATAAATACCCCCAGCTCTTTTTGATTTGACTTCTTCAGTTATGTCACTGACAAAGTTAAAGGGGTAACCTCTTTTCTGCAACATTCCCATTAGGACATCACATTCTTTAACAAAATTGTCCTGGTCAGACACCATTCTGGCCAGTCTCATGTATTGCCCCTTGACAAGGGATTTTTTCTGATGCAGAGGGTGGCAACTCTCAAAATGCAACAAAGAATTAGAATAGGTAGGTTTTCTATAAAGGTGCGAAGTAAACCTACCCTTAAAGTGATCTTTCTTAATAGTAACATCCAGATAATTCAAGGTGTCAAGGTTCTTGGTCATGGTAAATTTCAAAAAGTTGGTAGTGTTGTTGATGTAAACAAAGAACCTATTCAGGTCATCTTCGCTCCCATGCCAAAATAAGACCATATCATCTGGGTACCGTCCATATAGGACCCACATGTCCTTGAATTCAGAGATCACTACGTAGAGGTCTTCCTCTGTGCTAATACAATGTTAGCAAATGACGGCGCGCAACATGTGCCCATTGCCACCCCCTGCACCTGCTTGAATAAATGCCCCTCAAAAGTGATAACGTTATTGTCCAGAACCATTTCCATACAGGACCTGATAATAAGGACAGTGTCATGGTTCAATGTACTATTTAAGCATAAATTGTCATAGAACCATTCTAGTGCAACATCATAGGGTATTACTGAGAAGAGGTCACAGATGTCAGTGGTGACCAAGACCAAGTCCACGTGGTACATACTGTTCTTAACTTTAGACAGAAAGTCCCAGGAGTCCTTGATCACCAGGTCTCTGTTATCAAGGGTGTGCTTAACAGTGTTGTCAACATAATTTGTATCGACAATCGGTCATAGGGGGGGGGGGGTCAGAGATACTCATGTATTTTAGGGATTCCAAAAATGGTAGGAATCCTAGGATGCTTAGTTTCCAAAAATCTAGAAGTTTCTACAGTAATTTGCTCATTGAGTAAAAGTTGTTCAATGTCTAAATCTATACGCCTGTAGGATATATTCAACTCATTTTTGGAAATTTTTGGTTGGTTGAATTTAATAATTTATTTAAAAGTGTTGATAATGACTTGGTGCAATTGCAAAAAAGGAAAGAAAGAAAACTGTTCAGGGATAAAACTGATTATGATGAGGGGAGGGCATACCCTGACCCACCCCTGGGCCAACAAGCTGGGTGGGCCGAAAGATGTGAAGAGGTAAATGTAATTAATGAAGTTGATGATATGGTAGATTCAGTGGTTCTCAATACCCCTTTAGAACCACCGCCTCTGAGGAGATCCCAGCAATTGATGAATCAGAGGGGGGGAGACAAGGGAATGGAGGGTATGGACAAGTGAATTATCAGAATCAATGGAGGAGGGGCAGACAACAACAACAACAGTATTGGAGGTGATCAATGATACCAATGAAAGGGCTGGGATGTATGTATGTACCATTGTGAAGAATCTTGAGCATGATTTCAGCATTTACAATTATAGTAGGACAACAGTGAGTACTGACTGGGCAGAACTGTTGTCAAAAGGGCTCAACTTTGTGCCAACAACTGGTAGTGAAATTGTCAATACTATTTTGGAGTTTAAATTATTCACTAGGAAGTTGACAATGCATGTTGCAGGGGAATCTAGGCTGATTAAATAGACCAAGTACTTTCATTCCTCCTATACACCCGACAGTATAAATATATGAGACTCTTTGTGAAAATGAATTCAGAAAAGTGGTTGCCAAAAATAATAACAAAAAACGTCTTGATAATAATGGGGCCAATAATTTAACTAGGCAAGAAACTACATTGCTGCTTGATATTTTGGAGAATGATGAAATCAAGATTATGAAACCGGATAAGGGGGGAGGAATTGTTATCATGGATGTGTGTGATTACAATAGCAAAATGACTGACTTATTGTACAGTGACACATACACAGAGGTTTCCAAAAAATAGTTGAATGTATCCTACATGCGTATAGATTTAGACATCGAACAACTTTTACTCAATGAGCAAATTACTGTAGAAACTTCTAGATTTTTGGAAACTAAGCATCCTAGGATTTCTACCATTTTTGGAATCCCTAAAATACATAAGAGTATCTCTGACCCCCCCCCCCCACCTTAAGACCGATTGTCGATGCAAAAGCTTCTAAGACCTTCAGTTTGGCTAAATATATTGACAACACTGTTAAGCACACCCTTGATAACAGAGACCTGGTGATCAAGGACTCCTGGGACTTTCTGTCTAAAGTTAAGAACAGTATGTACCACGAGGACGATCTTGGTCACCACTGACATCTGTGACCTCTTCTCAGTAATACCCCATGATGTTGGAGTAGAATGGTTCTATGACTATCTATGCTTAAATAGTACATTGAACCATGACACTATCCTTACTTTCAGGTCCTGTATGGAAATGGTTCTGGACAATAACTTTATCACTTTTGAGGGGCATTTATTCAAGCAGGTGCAGGGGGGTGGCAATGGGCGCATGTTGCGCACCGTCATTTGCTAACATTGTATTAGCACAGTGGGAAGACCTCTACGTAGTGATCTCTGAATTCAAAGACATATGGGTACTATATGGACAGTACCTGAATGATATGGTCTTATTTTGGCATGGGAGTGAAGATGACCTGAATAGGTTCTTCATTTACATCAACAACACTACCACCTTTTTGAAATTTACCATGACCAAGGACCTTGACACCTTGAATTATCTGGATGTTACTATTAAGAAAGATCACTTTAAGGGTAGGTTTACTTCGCACCTTTATAGAAAACCTACTTATTCTGACTCTTTGTTGCATTTTGAGAGTTGCCACCCTCTGCATCAGAAAAAATCCCTTGTCAAGGGGCAATACGTGAGATTGGCCAGAATGGTGTCTGACCAGAACGATTTTGTTAAAGAATGTGATGTCCTAATGGGAATGTTGTAGAAAAGAGGTTACCCCTTTAACTTTGTCAATGACATAGCTGAAGAAGTCAAATCAAAAAGAGCTGGGGGTATTTATTCTACACTCTTGGAGAAGCCTGAAGATTTAAACAGAACCTCTGCTTTGGTCAAAACTGACAGTTTTACTAGGGCATGTGTCCTGCCCTTCACTAGGGATTTTTTTTAATTAGAAGCATCATTTATGATTTTTGGACCATTTTATATTTGGATGAGAAGATCAACAAAAGGTTTGGGGAAAAAACTCTTGTGGTTTACAAAAAGGGCTCCTCCTTGAAAGGCCTGATGGAGAGGAAAAAGTTAAAGGCAGGCCTAGGTGAAACTTTTAAATGTGGGAGGTGTTGGCAATGCCCCTGTATATTGAACACTGATTCCATCAGAGTCAGGAACTATGGTAAAATTACTACTAATAGAAAGTGTTATTGTTACACCAAGGGAGTGGTATATATTGCAACCTGTATGGTATGTGAGGGGTACTATGTGGGGAAGACAATCAGAGCCCTCAGACAAAGAATATATCGACACAACTATGATATACTAAATAATTAGGAAACCAATGCTTTTTTAAGCATATAAAGGTACACCCGACACATTAGTTTAAATTTTTTGTACTTGAACAAGTAGACCTGGGTCCACGAGGGGGGCCCGATGATGACTAACTTGAATATTTAGAGCTCAAGTGGCAGATTAAATTAAATGCATGTCAATCACCTGGGATCAATGACATTAGTTCTGTATTAAAACTAAAATCAGCTTTTTATGTGATTTTATTCAAGATCTGTTTTTTTTAAATCATACTTCAATACATAATACATTAATGTCTATGTGGTTGGTAGGTGGCAATTGGTGTGTTGTAGTGGGCAGTTACTGTAATTATGTGTTAGCCTTTTTAAACTTTTTAAACTGCTTATTTTACAGGAAATTATGTTTGCTTTGCCAACCAATAGCTGTAAGGATTAGGATATTTAAATATGGCATTGTTTGAATGTTCTTGTTCTGATGAAGTCTTGTGATTTTGATGAAAGCGCTTAACTTTTTTCAATAAATTTTCTGGATTTAGTGCTGCAGTGTTCCTTTGGTGATCCTCTTCATATTTTTTTTACTTGGTTTTGGTGTTCATTATTTCTAAGCATGTGAAGAAACTGAAAACACTGCCATCTGTGTTAGCACGTCTGGCAGGAGATATGTGCATACTCTCAGATTAACTTGTATGCCAGCATACTTAATTGTGAAAATGTAAATAAGTTTTTAAAATGTTGAGTATTTCCCTGTTTAAACAGAATGTGTAAAGAATATATCAGTGTTCTGATGCATTTCTAATTACACGTTTGTGAGGGACATTCTAAAGTAGTGTGCAGAATCAGCTGAACAGTACATGATGTCACTAGAATGTTCCTGGTTGCTAGGTGATTTGACAGGAAAACAAACCTTTTCAAACAGCTGACCATTATTTTTTTTAAATACAACAGTTGAGGCTGTTAAGCTGAGCAGTTAGTCAAGTGCTGAGCAGTTTGTGAATAGTAGCTGTTAGTGAAGACCCATGAAAGAGAACTCACCAAAAATTGTAAGTCTGCCTTTGCCTTGCTGCTATGTATTAGATTAGATCAAGGACAGTATTCTCTAGTTAGATTAGGAAAGTTTAGTTGTTCAGATAGAGTTTCTCTAGAATAACGGACTTCTATCCTACAGTTTAATTTTACATTTCAGGTCACTGAATTTGGTGTTTATTGAAAGCTATTGATCTACATTCTTGTAATCATTTTACTTATTAAATGTTTTTCATTACTCTACATTGTGGCTGGAAATCAGTGTGATCTTTAGAGATTAGAAAGTGCTTATACCTTTTTGATACTCCCCAGGTCCCATTGAAGGTCTGGCTGTTATGGTCATAGCTATCTTTTACTTTGATATTTAATTTTCATAATTAGACACCCCTTTAGAAGGGCATGAATACACTCTGATTGGTGGCAGCATTACCATATTACTTTTAAGAAAGGATACAGCTGGAAATCCATGTCAAACTTTCCCTGAAGTGTTTGGATGTGTGAGATTCAGATTTAATTTGAGTGTGAGTGTATCAGAGGTTTTGAAGTGGGACATTGCTCTGAAGAGTGTAATAAGGAGTTATATTAGGGGTGGAAAAAAGTATAAAGTATCTAGTCCCAGATTATTGAGCATGTTCCTTTTGTGCTCTTAGGGGTAAATTGTGAAATATTACTCCTGTTTAAGTGACAGTCTCACATTGAAGTCAGTAGTGAGGATTGAAGCTCCTTAGTTACTGACCCAGGATAGTAAGAGACGTCACATTTAATTGGTGGCAGTCCAGTGGGATATAGCCGGACATCGCAAGCTACACTACTATAGTCCAATTTATGCTAACAAACTAACAGTGGTGACACTACTACAGATAGTACAGCAATATACACAACAGTCCTGACACCCACATCACACATATGGATAAAATATATATTTCTTTGAACTGCTCAAAACTACTGGCAAAAAAATATTTGGCTTACCATGTGCAGATGATGCTATGCTTCCTACGATGATGGTCCTGGAAGAAGTTAAGCAAAAGGTAAGGACAACGTCATCACAATGAACAGCAACACCGGGGTTAAAATGTTTTCCCTTTATATGTCCATTAACAATACTTTTAACAAGAACTTGGATGACAAGTTCAAACTAAGCCCATGTGTAATGAATCAGAATGTGTTATTAACTGTATCAATTTACAACTTCCCTCCAAACAAATTTATTGTTAAAAAGAACTTATGTATTGCTGTCAACATTTTACTGTACAAGAGCATTTAACAATTAAGATACATAAGCCTACCTGGAAGCTCCTCCAGGGACATACTTGCTCTCCCTGAAACAGTATCACCAGTGTTAACGACATGCTGTTCTGCACTTTACAGGTAGCTGTCTGGATCCCTGATAGTGGACAAAACTCATTTACTTTTAGTGGTGGATGTGTAACAGCTTCCCCAATTCCCATACAGTCATGATCTACTGCAGCTGTTCTCCTCCGTGAAGATGAAAATATTGTCAGTGGCACTATGGCACATCTAATTATATGTCCTGCTGTGGCTACCTACTGCATTCACATTAGCAACTTTCAGCTGCCAAATTTGCATTCTGCCTGGTACATTTCCATGCTTCCTCTTAAGCAGAAAGGCACCATATTGCCTAAAAGCTTCCATAATGACCTGATTCTCAGAGACAGTGAATGAGGGTTTTCATGGATTGGGATGCCTGGATGCCATAGTCAAAGGTGATCTAAAACTCAACCGAAGGATAATACACCTATATATCACATAACTAAAAATTCTGTTTCCAGATAACACATAAAAGGTAGCATTTCACTATTACCCACTGGAAAAGCATAAAATAATCAAGATAATGAAATATAAAAAAGAATTGTGTGGTTGTAACATATTATATTCACACACAAAGCAAGGTTGGATCCAAAACAAGGAGAGTAACAATAGCAAAATATCTTGTTTTTGCCAAAACAGAAATGCAGCTTTGCTCCACCACCCCCAAATGACAGGCAAATGACACATTTTGTTAACAAACCATCAGTGAAGTGCTAAAAGTACTATCAAATGAACTGTCCCTGAAATATATGTACAGATTTAAAACAGAGCATTGCATTTTAAGCTATTGACATTCATATCTACCTGTGGCCAATACTCCCCTAGAGATGAGTATGATCCATTCTAGAAGACTAATGCCCCTCTGTCATTGACAATATAGGACATTTCACAGAAATAGCAACAGAAGAGTGTACACAGAAAAACAGTTGTAACATTAGCACTTGGGTTGACAGTTAATAAGGCTGTGCATCTGAGAAAGTGAAATGTCCTGACAAACATGCTCATGCCATCAGTACACTTCTAAGAAATGCATACAGATAAAATTAGCATTTGCTAATGTGTGTGTGTGTGTGTGTGTGTGTGTGTGTGTGTGTGTGTGTGTGTGTGTGTGTGTGTGTGTGTGTGTGTGTGTGTGTGTGTGTGTGTGTGTGTGTGTGTGTGTGTGTGTGTGTGTGTGTATATATATATATATATATATATATATATATATATATATATATATATATATATATATATATATATATATATATATATATATATATATATATATATATCGTGTGACCACAAACAGAAGGCCAGTGAAGTCCAAACCAAAATTCTTTTATTATAAAATCAATATTAACAGATTTTTCTTAATGACATTTCAGTATATGCAGTATTTAGATGAAAATTGAAAGCATACTTTATCAAGGTCTTTCGTCTTCCACACACATATATCCTAAAGTGATATCCTTTTCTGTGTTATCTACATAAACAAGTCTCCTCACCTTCAGGTTCCCTAGCTAAACTGTTCTCTTTTCATGGTGTAGCCTTAGGGCTGTGAGCATGGTGAAGATGCAAATGAGGTATGAACTCATTAGAATTTCTGAATCCTAATTACTTGGTTCCATGTAGCAGATGTAAACATAGTGCAGGCACTCCCTCAGTGTTGGTTGTTAATGGATTTTAACTGTGAATGATTGCTGGTAGGAAGAAGAAAAACACAACAGTAATTCAGATTGCCCTACCTCCAATGGGTGTGTCAGCCAGGTTAGACTTACAAAGTGTAGAAGTAATTGTATCGAGGTTTTAAATGTAAGTAAGCAGCACACATTTCCCAGTTTCTGTTCAGTAACATCCAACCCCTCCTTCATTTATTGACAGCTGTATATTATTGACATTTAATATGCTCACACATTTTAAGGACAGTGATACAAAATGCCTTACAAACTACATGTCTCAAATTACTGCTCAGATAAGACAGGAATGAGCAACAAATTACAGAGAGATAAGCTAGAGCTGCATTTTTGCAAGCAACAGACATAAATGGCTGTGTGATCACTCAGTGCACTTCATCTGAAATTAATACATGTATAAACAACTGTAATATGTTTTGCTAGTACTGTGGATGATGTTGCAGTTGTTTGTATGCAGAATGATTTCAGTTCCCTGCTGCAAAGCTGATTGTGTGGCAAAGAGAGATAAGACACCCCTATTGTATTCTGAAGGTTCATTGGAGTGAGAGTTCAAATCCAGATCTGTGTAAAAATATTTAATGTATACTAACATAAATTGTGTACCCATGACTTCTTAGTAGCCGCGGCACGCTTGATTGGCCAAAGGCGCATTATGGTACGCCACGATACTATCGGAAAAAGGTCGACTTTATGACTTTTATCATTATTTTATCTACTTAAACACTGTCTATGTATGTTGGGTGGGTTTAATTTAGCGAGAAGCTTTAAAATAAGCACGGAGATCTCCGTCGCATGCTTTTTTTAAAACTACGCTAATGCTAAACGCATTTTTAATAGCATTTTAAAAAGCTTTAACAAAGAAAGAAGATTTCCTCTTGCTTACTGTCGCGCTGTTAAAATGGGTTTAACATAGGGCAGACATTTTTAAAATAAAAACGGACATCTCATCCTAACATGGCGAAAAAAAAAAAAGCAACGGAGCTCTCTTTTTCTCTTTTGCTTTGCTCATTTGATGTATGCGCGCAGCGGGCGCAGTACATCAGAAACTGCGCCGATGCCAGACATCTGCGGAGTTTCTTTTTAAATGTCATGGTATAAATACAATAAATAACTCATTGGGTAATGGGTAATGCTGCATTTACCCGTTGTTGGCTTGTGGTCAAATCCAGCTATAACGTTTATTTCATAGATTTCTTTTCTTCATTTCAACTAAGTTTCCCCTTATTTTTTTTAATGCCAGTGTTTGTACTGTAAACGGTTTAATTTAAACAAGGAAAATGGAGAAATACAAAGAATGTCAGGTTTAACTGTGCTTATCTCCTTTGCACAATTCTTAGCAGTGACCCACACAGGAAGCAGACAAAACACCTGCAGACAGGGCATAGACATTGTAAAGGTCAAAAAGGATACATTGTTGTAATTTTTTAAGCAGTGTTGCACAGCAATTGCCAAGCTTCCCCAACACATGCAGCCATTAAACACCTGTAGATAGGATATAGGCAGTCAATAATTTAAAATGAATACATTCTATTAATTCTGTTGGGCAAAGCTCAAATGCACTACAAGTAAATGCAATAACCATTGTTCTACTTTTAGTACTAGACATGTCTGGCATCAGAGGGGAAGGTGCCCAGTTTAGGGTGCAGAGGTGGAGTGTTCAGGAGTCCAGGATATTTAGTGGACTCATGGTACAGCACCATAGCCAAAGGCTTCTGCAGGGGGGGCTATTCTGGCTCCAGTACAAGTCTGAGGCTTGGAGTAGTTTGGCTAAGGGTATATCCAGTGCGAGTGACATCTCACACATTGTAGAACAGTGTAGGCACTACTTCAGTAAACTATAAAGGTGCAAGAGGGATACACTAAACCAGTGCTCAGCCAGTGGTTCATAGGTTCATAGGATGATACTAGGCTATTGCCCTGGAGGCCCATATAAGCCTAGCCAATAATATTTGCCCACAAAGTCAGCATCTGTTTCCCCTACCCAGCAGGGACACAGGTGAGATCCCAGTAGTGTATTTTCTGTTTCCCATCCAGTTATCTAGGTTCCTCTTAAAATTATGTGTCGTCAAAATGTCTCCATGTCATCCATCTGTAACCAGTCTCTAAATGTTTCACAGCACAGTGAGGTAGGCCAGCCCCAGTTGGTCAGCTTGCCCCTGTTCCACCAGCCCCAGTACAGATGCCCAGTACATCTGGGACCCAACCTGGCAGAACTACCAGGAGATGCCAGGGTTGGTGCATAGGGTTGTGCACCATATTATTGGTGTATGCCTACGCTGGATGGAGAGGCTGCTCTCACTCATGGTCTATAGGTCTGTAGGAAGAGAAGAAGTCAAGCACTTCAGCATCCAATGGAGTAAAGGGGCAGTGATGACCGTCCTGTTTGAGGACTGGATTCTCACTGTCTCCATGTTTGATGGGCATGAGCTTGCTTTATCCCCTCCCTCACCCCAATCATGGTGTCCCCCAACCTTCTTTGTCCCTCAACATCCCTGTGTCCTGTCTTGTTTGTTTGTATTTGCTTCCTCAACAACCCAACTTACCTGACCCACCAATATCAACGTTCCTTACCCATTACTCCTCTGTTACTGCATTAAAAAAAATGACACCTGTCCCAACAAAAATACCATCCCATACATAGCTCTCCATTTCACACATATGTCTTCTTTATACACTTAATTTGGTCCAGTGGGCTATACAACATGATTGCATTGTTGTCACCCCTCTTTGTGGAGGTGGCAGTCCAAATTCAGCTAATATGCTGTACATATTTTCAGTTTACACTGTTAAAGAAATGGATAGCTCTCGTTCTTTGCTACCTCCCTCCTGCACATTCCTGGATTTCTTTCCCTTTGTCTTTCCCCATGCTTGCACTCAATTTCACCACTTTCCTATCTACACCATTTTAGCACCTATAATCTGCTCAAAAAATAGAATCACACACAGCACACATAAGTCCCAAAAAGCAATGGAGCCCTTCACTTTCTGGCCTCTATGTTTGCACAGAGTTGGCATTGTGCACCAGTGCCAAGCAATGATGAACAGCTCTTCAGTGATGCAGTTTACCTCAGTGCAGTGCTGCTTAAACATGCCATGCTAAGGTAAAACACAGTAACACACAGTGAATGTAGTATAATGAAAAATTCCATTGCATTATTACCATTTTTAAAAGCATTACATACACCTGGATTCCAACTCAGTATCATCTGGGCTTAAAAAGAAATGTGTCAATGCATTTATACCTGCTGCCACAGAGTCAGGTAAGCAGCAGGTGTGTCTCATACACTCAGTACTAACTCTCATAATTTTAGCAATTTGCCACACGTTTGCACACTGCTTAAGTACAAACAAACAGAGAAAGCAGTAGGAATGTGCATCCCACATGTGCAAACACTTTGCCAGCCACCATGCAAACCCACTGCTCACTGTTGCACTATGCAAAATAAATAATAGCATGTATTAGTTTTGTTTACTGTCCATTTAGTCTTCGTGCCATGAAACTACATGTGGAAACATAACAAATGAAGGCCCTATCTAAGAATATGTCATATATTTATAATGCAGCCATGTGTTACCTCCCTCCATGCCCTGCAACCATGGTCTCTCAGTCTTGTTGACAAATATATCAACTACACTACATAAATTAATAACAAATGTTGTGTGATATACCATTCATGTCTTTAGAATGACAATATTATTCTGATATTGTCCATGAGTGTGAGTGCTACTTTTACTGTTGTCCATGAGCCTGTAACAGTGTCCCACTTGTTCGAGACCTCTGCTGACATTACAATCATATTCAGGCAAATAAGTTTGCACAGCTTCACAGTATGTACCATGTGATGTCCCACCACTGGACCAGTAATAAAGGAGCCTCAATCCTCACCACTGGCAACAGTGGTGGAGGTGCACTGGGAGGATGACAAGTACACACATACTATTAACAGATGCAGCTCTTTCTATCAAGTGCAATTTCCCTTAAGAGCACAGAGAGACCACAGTCATCCTGGGACTGATTTCTCTCTCTTTCTTCAGATACCCAGTAAGACTTCCCACACAGCTATAAAGTTGAGATTTCAGCTGAGTGGCCAAGCCAAGGCCTCCGGCACCCTCTCTGTCCAACCAGTGCTTTGTGTCCCTGCCCAAGTAGCTGACACACACACTTTTTGAGGTTTGATTTGCACATACACAAACATCTGGGAAAGGATGGAACAGGTTTACTAGCTATATCCCCTTTTGCCCAGACTATAAGGTACTTATCACTCCCACCAGCCATCTCCTTATCAGCTAATTTAAGGACCTTAACAAAGGGTGTCCAATCTTACTGTGTAATGTTACTATCAATACAAATGGTAGATTGACCAAGAGCAAGGCTATTAGGAGTGGGCCACAGTGTCACCAAATAAATATGCAAGTACTCTCAGAATGTAAATATCTCTACACAGATCAGCCACAATGAAAGGTTTAATGTATTTAATAATAAATAATAAACTAACAAGACAATACTAAATATATATTTACAGTGACATCAGAGTTCAAAATCACAGGGAATATTTAAAACAACATTGCAGGACAGTCTCAAATCAATAAAGAAAAATATCTAAGCTAAGCATTGGTATATTCCTGACTATATCTAAGAGAAATACTATAATCTAAGAACTTACTTACTACAGAGCAAGGCAGATGTGGCGAATAGAGCTTCTAGCTGATGTTGTCAGGTCAAAGACAGAATACAGAATGCTGTGTCTCTCTCAGAGACATCTCAAATTAATACTGCAAATATTACTACTGGGATAGCTTGCAAAATGACATAATTTCTTGTCATCTGACTCTATCCTAAGTGAAACCCCCACTGCTAGAATCTGGCAGTATTTAGCATCTACCAGTGAAAATACATAGACCTCAGATCTATGGCAGAGACTGGAAGTCATAAAACAATAAAACACTTCCAAGACAATACATAAAGCTTCTGAGCACAGACATTGTGTCTCCTTGCTGCCATAAAGTAATTTAATTTCAGGTATTTTTTCTGAAATTTACTAGACTGAGGTTAACCTCCTGTATCCCAGTATCCACTGTTAAAATATATACATTTACAATAGTGCATGTACATTTCTGTTCTTTTCCAGTAGGGCACACTGTGGCTCCATTTTAAACATAAGCATTTTACAAAATATCTCTTCAGCACATGTCTGTACAAACCAACCTATATGACATACAGCTCTAACACAAACATTTTACATAAATCATGTTGATATTCACAAATGACATATAACTATTTACAAAATTCCAGCTAGCTGGGATGGCAGTATCTCCTTTCGTGACACACCCAACCATAATTTTATATAACATCCCTGATAGATGTCCTCTGCATTGTTCATGTCAGGATGCTTGTCTCACAAAGACATCTTCTCTATTGTTATGTCACCTTATGTGACAGTCACATAATATACATATTCACTGTGCAGTCCGTATTGTACCATACTGATATGTGATTAGTGCTCTTGCTACAACTGTCTTCCATTGACATGCCCTCTTCTGCTGTACATTAGGATGTTTCACCTGTCCTCTTTCCCTGTGTTTATTCCTACAACTCATCTGTGTGTCCCGATTTAATACACACACTTCCCTTGACTGTTTATTTTAAATGGCATTCCATGTACCCTTACAGATCATTTACACAACTTTTGTACAGAATGCCTGGAATGGGATTTCACAGTACTTTCTACTGTATACAATGTCCTGTACTGTGTTTGGACCATATACATTACTATATGTTAAACCCTGGTAATCACTGTGGCATTCTGCACAATCCAGTTAACCCAAATTTGCTCTACTGTAAACATGTTCACTATCTGTGTTTTATATGTTGTCCTGGCCAGAAACACTGTTGTCAGCCATGAACTGTTTAAACACGATGCACGGCATGATTATATAATTAGCTCTGCTGCTCACCGAGCAAACATGTAAACTTGTAGGCTTCGTGCGACGCCTACACAGAGTTTATTGAATCCCACAGACTGTGTTGGCCAATCCATTAATTTCTTACACATTACACAATGTGTGTATATATATATATATATATATATATATATATATATATATATATATATATATATATATATACATATATATATATATATATATATATATATATATATATATATATATATATATATATATATATATATATATATATACACACACACACACACACACACACACACACACACACACACACACACACACACACACATATATATATATATATATATATATATATATATATATATATATATATATATATATATATTATACCATCTGGCCTTTATATTTACTTCCCTAAGTACTTCATCCAATTCACTCATAATAATGTATTTTTTTTCAGCATGGCATTGCTGCAGTCACTAGAAACAGGAATTAAAGTGGTCACAGCTCTCACCTGTTAATACTGTGCTTAGAGTATGAGAGGTACAGTCATAAACAAAGATCTCACCTGTGCAGTAACACCTGGTTTTTATTATGAAGCAATATTTGCGGATAAGCTGAAGCAGGTAAACAGATGTTAAAAACATTGTAATTGGTTTACTTAGTGTGGACTGATATGCAAAAGATTTTTGCCATATGCACACTCAAGCCTGAATACCAAAGTCAGGTCAAATATTCAGCATTATTTAGGAGGAAAAGATTGTTTCAGTTGAAATTATTCAGGAGAATCAGAATATATGTGCAGAACCCTTGGATATATTTATCAGCACTGTTACTGTTATCCAGTATCCCAGAATTTCTACAGATTGTTATTGTTTATCAGCATTGTTATTGGAGACAGTATTCAGACAGTATTCAGATATTGTTAACATCTAATAAAGAGGGGCGGTCGCGGTGGTGCAGAGGTTAGCATTGACGCCTCACAGCAAGAGGTTCTCTGGTTCAATCCTCGTCTGGGGTGCCTTCTGTGCGGAGTCTGCATGTCCTCCCTGTTGTCGCACGGGTTTCCTCCAGGTGCTCCAGTTTCCTCCTACATCCCAAAGACATGCTGTAGGTGGATTGGACACTCTAAATTGGTCCTAGGTGTGTGTGCCTGTGTGTGCCTTCTGTGGAAGGTTGGGCATTGGGATGGCAACTCGACACCATAAAACTCCATTGCCAATCATGAGCAGACAGGTGATCCGCTGTGGCGACCCCTAACTGTGAGAAATCTGAAAGAAGAAGTTAATATCTAATAAAGTATTCTTAACTGAACTACAGCATGTGCAGAATTCATTCTGAAAACTACAAAAAGGCTTGGCCCATACAGGAGAGACTGGCACCTGTTCAGCATAAGTTTGAGTAATTAACAGATAAAGACATTCATTCCAGTCTCATTTCAGTTGTTTCCAGTTAAATCCAGTACACTACAGTCTTATCATTTCTTACACTGTAGACATGATAGAATAATTTAATAAGCTACACTATCAGTCATAACAGCTCTCGTCAGTTATTAATTCAATTAGTACTAGACTACTGCCCTTGTGGGGCCATTTAAAAAGCCAGCCCAATACCCTGGGGAGAATCAAACCACATAATCAAACCCCAGAATCAAAAAATTAAAGAGATAATATCAGTTGTAGGAAAATGTGCAGCTCTTAGCTGTACATTTGCAGATCTATATTGTTTTTTTTTTTTATGGAACAGTCTAAAACTATTTTAAGTACTATCTGATTATTTCAGCCATTCTATTCTGCTATTTATGATAACAGTTCTATACTGCCATTTACAATACTTCAAGTACCATCTAGTATAAAGATATGAAAAGGCTGAGGTTTAAACTGAAAGTAGGTAGTTTACCTGTATTATATATTAATTGTTTATTGACATTTAATTACCGGGAAAGTCTGACTGGGTAGGAGACCATTTTCAGCAAAGGCCCAAGGGGAATAGCTCCAAAATATTACAAAACTTTTTAAGAATAATAATTTTAGAATCTTTAAAAATAATACAAAAACAAATGCAGTTTCAATAATTATACTAAATTAAATGTAATATGAAAACATTGTTTAAGAAGAGACACAAGTTATATGACAGTAATTTAAGAGTTAGAGAAACTTTAGCCAGTTTATAAGAAATTAAAGGTAACTTAGTATAAAACAAACAAGAATTGTAAAATCAAGTCATAGAAAAGCATGTTTATGGTATATTTAGAGAGAAAGCCAGGAGAGAGAAATTGATAGAAGTAAGGAAGTAAGTGAACAAGGGAGATTAGGGAGATGCAAGGTATGAACAGGTATTTGTCCACATTTAGGGGTACAGTTTATCCTGGTATTGCGCATGAACAGAGACAGCTTTTGGCTGGGAAGTTTTTTAGAAGGGTTTTGAAGGATAAGAGGGTGGGTACTGACCTGATGGATAGAAATAAGGAGTTCCAGGCCTTAGCAACCTTGTGCAAGTACAGGCAGTGCCTAGCAGATTTGACAGGTCTGTGGACAGAGAGGAGTTTTTGGTCATTGGATTGTAGTTGTGCATAATGCTATTTAGTACTAGACAAGCAGATGGATTCTGGATAATATTATAGGTGGTAAGAAGCTGTGTATATGTTAGTTGATGGGGTAGTTCTAATCGATTTAGACTTTTTAATGCTATTCTGTGGTGAATTCTGAAAGGGGCATTTGCTGCAAATTTAGCAACTTTGTTATAGCATTGTTCAAGTTTTGATTTTTGTGATACCTGAAAGTTAATAAGTATATGAGCACCCTAAAGAAGATGGAGGGGATAAGTAGCATACCTCTCAACCTCTTAGACCAAGAAATCTGGATAAAGCCTTCACTAATAGGGGAACAAAGCACCAAAAATAAGGAACACTTTTTAAATATTGCTCTTGCAAACTTAGAAATTTGATAGAGCATCATGTTTCTTATTACAATTAATTTTTTGAAGGGTATGAAGTCTGAAACTCAAACATTTGTTATTGTTTTCTGACTTCAACCCTCAGTGATTTACCATAAACCTACAATTTTATGAGAAAATGACCCAAAATATGAGGCAAAAATCTGGACATTCTGCGAAAATCTGTACAATTGAGAGGTGTAATTGGCAAGTGTAGCTTTCTGTTTTTTTAGTGAGAAAGTTTTTGTCTCTATAAAGCATGCCGAGTTTTTGATGAGGTTTGTCTTATGCAAATTTGCATATGCAGGGCAAATTTAAGATTATCATCCATAGTTTCATAATTTCATAGTTTAGTACTAGGCTATCTGCCCTGGGGCATTTGCAAGCCTAGCCTTAGAGATGTGGCTTTTGCCACCCCATGTAGTTGTACTAAGGTGTATAGAACAAATTTAGAATACTGTGCCTTTGTCTAGTAGTGACACATTGAAGACCCCCTTACTTATTAAAATTAGTTTACTGTGCCTCTGTTAAGTAGCGACACAGGGGTGACCCCTGGGGTAAACCTACGATCTCCCATCCACTCGTCAAGATTTCTCTTGAAGAGAGTCATTGAGAGGCTCTGCCTAACATGGACTGGGATTTTGTTCCAGAGTATGGGAAGCCTCTGAGTTATGAATCTGTCCCTCCAGCATGTTCTATTCATGTTTGTACTGAGGTTTAAATCTTTGGCTCTCGTGGTTCTTATGGATTTTGATTTTTTGAGGTGGAGCATGTCCATCAGTTCCTGGTTGGACATGGCCTTGTATGTCAGGCACAGATCACCTCTGAGCAGGCGGTATGCTACTGAATAGAGCTGGAGTTTCTTTAGCCTGGCAGCATATGACATATGTTGGAGACCCTTGATCCTCTTGGTGAGGTACTTCTGGGGTCTCTCCAGCTGTTGTAAGTGCCAGGTGAGGTACATACCAAATGGGGCATTGTACTCAACCATGGGCCTGATAAGGGAGGAGTACAGCGGCACGATGACCTCCTTTGATCTGGATGTGAACCCCTTCATGATAAGGTGGGCAAGGTAGAAAGTCTTTCTAACCACTTTGGCAACGTGGGTGTCAAATGAGAGGTCACTATCAACTTGGGTCCCCAGGTCTCTGATTACTTTTTCGGTACTCAGTGGGTTACTGTCTATGTGATAATTTGTGGGTACTTTGTTTTTCCCAAAGGGGATGACTATACATTTCTTGGCATTCAGTTTAAGGCCATGATTCCGGCACCAGTTGTCCGTTTCGGTGAGGCCTTTCTGTAGGATGTATGTGTCAGTTGGCGTATCGACTATGGCTCCTAGTTTGCAGTCATCTGCGAACTTTGTCAGACACAACCCTCCCATGTTTGCTTTCACATCTGAGAAGTAAATGCCGAACAAGAGGGGTCCCAGGACAGAGCCCTGTGGGACACCACTTGTGACTGGCTTTGACTCTGACATGGCTCCCGCAATCTTGACTTTATGGGTTCTGTTCTTTAGCCAGTTTGCAACCCATCTTGTGACATATGGATTTACTTTTAAGTTGTTAAGCTTATCTATAATCCCTGAGGGGAGTATTGTGTCGAAGGCTTTAGCCAAGTCCAGGTAGGCTGTATGGACTGCCTTGCCCTCATCAATGGCTCTAGTGACTGTTTCAAAAAAGTCAACCAGGTTCAAAAGGCAAGATCTGTCCTTTACAAAGCCGAACTGGGTGGGATCAAGTGTCTGTAGGTCCCCAATGTCGTTGTTTATGAGTTCCATAATAATTCTTTCCATAGCTTTGCAAACCAGGCTGGTCAAGCTTATGGGGCGGTAGTTCCCAGGGTCTGTAGTGGAGCCTCCCTTGTGGAGTGGGACCACTGTTGCTATACGCCAGTGTTCAGGTACATATCCTGTAGTAAGGCTAAGGTTAAATAACATTTTTATATGCGGGTTTAGCTCCTTTTGGAGTTCACGTATCACGCAGCCGGGGATACCATCAGGTCCCATAGATGCTGTGTTTTTTGCTTTGCTGAGGGCGGTTCTCACCTTGACATCAGAGATGACAGGGAGGTTACATTCAGCTGGGATGAGTATTTCTTCTTTTGGAGGTGAGGGAGGGAGAAATTTGCACTGAACCTGTCTGCCAGAATGTTGGCAATATCTGTGGGTTCGGTAAATTTTTTGTCATTGTGTACTAACTCTGAGCATATCTGAGTGTTTCCGCCCAGGTTTCTAACATAACTGAAGAATGCCTTGTGGTTATCTTTAGTGTCCTTGGCGATTTTTCTCTCAAAGTTGGCCTTGGATATTTTTATGAGAGAACGTAGCTTTCTACTAGTGCTGATCAGAGATGCCTTCCCTTTATGGGATTTAGCTCTGTCTGGCAGTAGCTTCCTTCTTTTGTTATACAATTTGTTTATGGCTGGGGTCCACCAGACAGGACGCTTTCCTTTGGTGGAGAGGGTCTTGGTTTTATTTGGGATTGCAGGATCCATGCATTCTTGAAGATGTCCATAGAAAGCATTTGTGTAAGATTCAACATTGTGGGATGTGGTTTCCATTGGCCCTGTGGGCTTAAATGACACCATCTCAGTCTTGAGAAGTGTAAAGTCGGCTTTTGAGAAGTTTCTCACTGTAGTCTTATGTGCTGGGGGTGGAGGTGGTAAATGTATATCCAGGGTGATTAGTTTGTGGTCAGATCTCACCAGTGAGGGCAATACTTCCGGTGTGGAGCATTTTGGCCCCATGTTTGTGATGATCAGGTCTAGTATATTATCCCCCCTTGTGGGAGAGATGACTAGCTGTTCCATTGCATTTGAGTTTATGAATTCCAGGAACCTTTGGGCTAGGGTGTTAGGGCTAGAATAGTGCACCCAGTCTATGTTTGGGTAGTTGAAGTCTCCCAATATGATGGTATTTGGTGAAACATTCATATCTTCCAATGCCTTCAGGAAGGCTGAGTGGGGTTCTTGAGATTGGGAGGGTGGTCTGTAACATGCAACCAGTTGTATAGCAGTTTTGCCTATGGTGCCTGGATGGTCTCTGATGCTTCATGAGTTGCCACTAACCTGGAGGTGTGGGTATCCTTGATGAATATGGACACTCCCCCTCCCTTTGTGGTTCGGCCCGGGTTTTGGGGCCGAAAAGCATGATACGAGGTAAAGCCTGGTAGCGCTGGGGTGCTCTCAGGAGCCTTGAACCAGGTCTCAGTTACAGCGCAGACTTCGATGTTCTCCATACTGAGGAGTGCTTCGAGAGCCTGCATCTTGAGATTTAGACTTCTGGAGTTGAGCAGCATTACCCTTAATTTTTTTCCATTTTTGTTTACTAAGGAGGTGGGTTCGTCTTTTGAGCCTTGCCTAAAAAAGGTACTATGGGGGAGGGAACAGCCTTAGCCAATATCCGGTAGCCCAGTGGTGACAGGTGCAAGCTGTCCCTTGCGAAGCAGCGTGGCTTGTCCAGCATGTCATCCCAAGCAGACAGACATTGGATCCCCCTAGAATGACACCAGTAATTGAGCCAATTATTAAAGCTGATCATCTTGTCTTTGTATTGTGGCATCATTCTTGGTGAGGGCAGGATGCTGCTCAGGGTCAGGGTCATACCAAATAAGACAACAGCCAGTTCACCAAAGCAGTTTATTCTCTGTAGATACTCTTCTCTAGCGCCTCGGCTACACAAAGCCTTCAAGGAGTAACTAACAAAACACTTCCATCCATTACTTATACACACCTACATTAACACATTATATAATCAAACATCAATGTAACAATTAAGAAACCAATTAAAAAAAGAAAGAAAGCAGCATATTTATATAACACTTTTCCAGCAGCAGTCAGTATTTAACCCTTTTGGTACCAGTGTTTGATATTTTAAAATAAAAATTAATTCTTTCTTTAAAAGTAAATTTTTTATACTTTCTTCACTAGCTTCTTTTCTAATAATGTTTTCTAAAATAGACACCCTAAAACTAGTAGTGTCAGAATTATGACATTTAACAAAATGCTGAGCTAAAGGGCTCTCTAACTTGTTATTTTTAATGTCTCTCAGATGTTCCATGATTCTGACTTTAAACATTCTTTTAGTCTGCCCTATGTAAAATTTCCTACATCCACACTTAATAATATAAATAACTTGTTCTGTAACACAACTATAGAGACCTGTAGGTTTAAAATTTATTCCATTTATGTAAGGAAAAGCACTATCTACATGAGCACAAACTTTACATTTGCCACAAGGTCTAGTTCCTATATTGCTTATTGCCCTATCTATATTTTGTATGGGTAATTCAAACTTAGTGTGTACTACTATGTCTCTTATGTTCCTCCCTCTTCGATAACTAAACATTAATTTTTTCTTTATCATCTCACTTAGTTCTTTATAATTTTTTAGGAATCTCCAAAAATGCAATATACAACTGGCTGTTGTCTTATTTGGATTTAGCTGCTTATCCTGTGGAGCTGAAGAGCTTTTGTTGTCAGGGTCATACCAGCCTGGGCTACATAATCAGAGAGCTCCTCTATGTCTCTTTTCATGTAGTCCAAGGAGGTACATCTCAGGTCATTCACGCCGGCATGGACAATGACGGAGTCATATTTGTACATGCTTTTGAGTGACCTGAGTGCGTGTGTTATATGGCAGATCCTAGCCCCTGATAGGCAGCTTACCGTTACCCTCTCCTTGCTCAGCCTGGTAAGTGGGACGTCAGTGTCTGACTATAGAGTCACCTATCACTAGTGTATCAGGCATAGTGTTTGGCCTTAAGGGCTGTGATTTATTGACACACCGATTTATTGAAGTATGTGTTGCATGTGTTATGTTTTGAGGTGGTGGATTTTTGGGTGTCTGCTTTGGGAGCCTCTGTTGTTTTGGTAAGTTTTTTAATAGAGCCTCCGAGTATGTTTTTGTGTTATTATGTGCTTGATTTGCAGTTGGCGTAGGTCTATGTGTGACTGGGTTTGTTGTGTGTGTGGTTACCTTCTCCTCCTGTCTGGTCTTGACAGTCCTGAGTTGAGAGAGTTCAGCCTCCAGTTTGGCTATATAGTTGCATCTCTCACATGTATTTGTGTTTGTTGGGAGGAGGAGAGGGTTGTCTGTGTACATGAAACAATTATAGCATTGTCTCAAGATTCCCAGATTAACCAGCTGAGCAGAAGATGCTAGCAATCTACCACTCGACATGCTAGAATATTATAAGAGAGTGCTGTGCCTTTAAGGGAAGTGGTTGGGGTGGTAGGTGGATGTAGTGCTACTTGAGTTTGAGAGTGCTTGCTTAGAAGAGAAGCTTTGAGAACAAGTGCTATGCTTATAATATAACGGGTAGACTGTTTTTTCTAAGAGTAGGGCTTTCTAATGGAAAATTTGAAGAGCAGACTTGGCGGAGCCAGAAAAAGTTTAAACCTGCTATGAGCACAATCACGCAAAGCCGCGCTAATGCGGATTTTAAATAGGAAACTGCAAAAGAGCTAGAAATGGTCCAAAACAACCAATTACTACAGCTCTTGTGCTGAGGTCACTCCTTCAGGGACAGCCACTATCTTCCCTAATAATTTGCTATGAAAAGTGACAGCAATGCTGTTATTATCATGAGAAAGGACTTTACATAGGTATATGGGGAAAAGTAGTAGTTTTTAGGGCTGAGCAAGAGCTGGGAGTTACAAAGCCATGATTAAGTTGCTGCTAGAGCTTCCTGAGTAATTTTTTAGAGCTGTGCCACATTGTCAGATGTGCAAATGAGAGTACAGTCATCTGCACACTGCATTAGGTAGGAGTTTGGAGGATGTTGTTGAGAATGGTAAAGAGAGGACGAAGTATAGAGCCTTGTGGTACACCTGTGGTGACTTGAAGGTATAGAGAAAGGGTGGGTTGCAGTTTTACTGACTGATACCTATTGGTTAGGTAGCTTTTGAACCATAGAAGGGTGGGCTAAGAGAGACCTAATAAGGACATTTGAAGTAGAAGTCTGCTGCGACAAACTGTGTCGAAGGCTTTAAACAAGTCTACAAATAAGGAGGAGACTAGTTTGACATTATCTCTAGCTTTATTGACAAAATCTATATAGGTTAGAAGTGCAGTGTTAGTACCATGGGTAGGACAGAAAACATGTTGTGTGGGTGATATTAGTTCTTCCTGCAGCAGATAGTTTAGCAATTGTTTTTGAATACATTTTTTCAAATATTTTGAAGAGGAGGGATAAGATTGTTCTAGGTCTAAAGTTAGTAATGTCTGTTGAGTTTTCTGCTTTGTGCAGAGGAATAATATGCAACCTTTTCCAGAGAGGGGGAATGCAGGATTCCTGGACTGATCTATTTAAAAGGATTGAGACAGAGTAGACAGTGCTGTTGGCTGCTGTTTTAAAGAATTGACTTGGAAGGTGATCAGGCTGAAGTTCATTGATTAAGGGTAGTTTTGTATATTGTGTGGGCACAGGTCTGAAGGTGGGAGTGGATGTGGTGATGTGTGGCTGCTGGGCAGGTTCAGGATTAGGTGTTGGAGAATACTTGGTTAGAGATGCTATACTATCTATAAAATAACAGTTGTATTGTGGTTTCAAGTAATGAGTTATTGGGAGAGGGGGTAAAGCTGAATTTAGGTCCAGATGCAAGATTTCTTTAATGGCTGTCCAAAATTTTTTAGGGTTGTGTTTGCAATTATTCTGAAAGTTATTGTATAGTTTTTGTCTTCATTAATTTGCTTTTCAGTAAATTGCAAAGCATTCTGAAGTTTTTAAGGTATAGTGGCATACCTCTCAACCATATTAAATTCCTCAGTATTTACTGGTTCTGAGGTACAAATAATGGGATGCCATGAATTCCTTAGTAGCCACATTAATTCCCTAATTTCCCAGTCTTTCTTTTTATTATTACTTTTTTTTTTGTGATTTATGCTTACGTCATCAAGCACAGGGACATGGGCGATGATATCAGCTTCATGAGCATCCTGCCAGCCTGTCGGAATTCGGCCGAGGGTTCAACTCTGCAGCAATCTTGACTTGAGTGAAGGGGCAGTTTTAGAGACTTCCTTCCATTGGTCATTGAAGCACACCACAAAATCTGAATTGCAGGGCTTGGTAATGTGTCACTGTGAATGGACTGGAATTGGCATGTATTGATACTTTGCCCAATTACCCAGTTATGAATGGGATTGGTTCAGGGACTGCTGTTTAGTAAGTGACCCATACCAGCTGTAGATTAGTCATGGATGGGCTGCACAAGGATACACTTACTGCAGTCTAATGTTGTTTAGGGGCATGTTAGCGAGAATGCAGTATCACCTTTACAAAAGGTAAATAGGCGTGATTTTTAAAACTGGCAATTTTCTAACTGGCTTATAATTTATGTGTATTTCACCTGATCTTAGTAGTTATGGTTCTGTCTTTTAATGGAGCTTCCCTAGGTTGTATAGTTTTGAAAATCCGAGAAAAAAACTGTGATTGTATGGTGACCATACAGTTTATATAATTGTGTTGTTTTAAATTTGTAATTGTGTTGAGTTTATGTTCTGATGGGGTCTGAAAACAGGACCCCAGTGTATCTGTCAATTAGTAGTGAAAGGAGTTGTTGCTGTATGAATTGTGTGTGAAAAGAGACATAAAGCACTGAAAAGTCTGTTGTGGGTCTCCTTCCCAGAGGGAAAAGTGCCACAAACAGCAGGTAGATGTAACTGACATCCTTTATTTGGATAAATGCACAATGTCCTCAGAATTCCAGAACACAGGGCATGGTGGTAGAACACAGGGCATGGTGGTACACTTTCCCAGTTACATTAATGGTCCACTTAACCCACTGAGAGTATAATTTTCATTGTCTGTACTGATTCTTTTTGCAGTTGTTGTCAGTGGCAGGAATCATTTACGTTGCCCAACATTAAGACTGTAATGAAAAGTTTAATCTTTTATGATAGTTTGACATAGGTAAACAATTTTCTGTTTTTCTTGAATGCCTAATTCAAATTTATACAATTTCAGCCAGGACTAACAAATAAATAAACAATGAAATGATATCAACTGTGTCAGTAACTTCATGGGAAGTAACATATCTCTCAACTGTCCACATTTTCACAGAATACCCAGATTTTTGCCTCATATTTTTGGTCTTTTCCTATAAATGTTTGGTTTTCTGGCAAATGATTGGCAAATTGTTGATGATGGTAAATCAGAAAATAATGACAGGCGTTTGCATTTCAGACTTCATTCCCTTCAGAAAATTCACGCCAATGGAAAACCTGTTATTATATCAACTTTCTAAGTTTATAAGAGCAATATTTAAAAATTGTCCCTATTTTTGGTCTATTGTGCCCCCATCATTTATGGCTTTGACCAGATTTTTTTGCTTTAAGAAGTTGAAAGGTTTGAGTCCATCTGTTTACTAAACAGCAACCAAGTCCCCAGGGTTTGGTTGATGTTGGAGTGACTCATCATAGGTTATAATGAATTCTGAGCAGATGCATTTTGGCTGTTAGGAGCTGTTTGTTTTCTTATGTGTGATCAGCAGAAAGAATGTAGTGTGGAGTTTTGAGAAACAGTTGAATTACATTTTCTGAATTTAAGCTGCCTATTTACCTGCAGCCAAACACCTCAACCATTTCTCAGAGAGGCTGCTGATTTTTTCAATACGTTGAATCAGGCTGATCTTTTACAGTAGCAACTTGTGACAATAGCCGGAGTTCAAATCTGCTGATCTGAATGATACTGAATGATATGTATGTTCATAAACCATTTACTTCATTTCAGCTTTGGCCATTGTTGTGAAAGACATTAGTGCCACTTTTTTTTTGCTTAAAATGAAACTAATTGGTATAAGTTAATAGGAACCATCAAATATGACAAGGGAGTAGATGGGGCAGAAAGTATCATACCTCTCAATCTCTCAGAGCAAGAAACCTGGACAAAGCCAAAACTAATGGTGGGACAAAGGCCCAAAAATAGGGACAGATTTTAAATATTTGCTCCTGTAAACTCAGTTGCTAGAATAACATTGTTATGTATTTTCTGAGAGATATAAAGTCTGAAATTCAAATGCCTGCCATAATTATGTATTATTATTTAGTGACTTCAGTCTTCATTTTGGCATCCCACTATCCCGTTTGAGTGGGCGGGGCTACATGATGCTGTATGCAAAGTTTATGTCAATTAGTATCCCAGTTTTTGGCCAGTTGTACCTACTTTTCAGGGCCTTTGTCCAGATTTTTGAAGTTCCCAAGTTGAGAGGTATGTATTTAGTGTTATATCTTGTATTTAGTGTTATATCTTGTATTTAGTGTTATATCCTGTATTTAGTGTTATATCTTGTATTTAGTGTTATATCTTGTATTTAGTGTTATATCTTGTATTTAGTGTTATATCTTTGCATTCTTTCCTTGCTTTTTCTCTATATTGCATTAACATTTTACTGTTTTTGGATAACCAAATTGCATTATTTTAGTCTCTTCCTTCTATGAGGTACAAGGTTATTTAAGAAAGTTGCACTGAATTCATTTACTGCATCTAATGGGGAAGGTTTTTAGGAACTTCCAGTTAATAGATGACAGTGTAGTAATAAACATTTCTGGGTTAAACTTCGAAAGGGTGCATGTTGTTTTATTGCCCTTTTGTTCTATTGCCATAATTGAGTTTTCTTTTAAATGGCTATAAACTCTGTCAGCATCAATTCCAGTGTATAGTTTATACGTCATCAGAAAGCAAATTATTAGTCTATCATTTTTAGGGTAGCTTGCAGGCTCAATCTTAAGTATGAGCATTGTTTTTCCTGTTGTTAGCCAGGTTGGTGTCTGTTCAGAGTGTGCATATAAATCTTCATGCAAAGATGTTAATACTTTTGACCAGAAGTTAGGTACTGCATCTGGACCTGGGGGGGTTCCAATTAGAGGGTTTCTTTAACTTTGTTTCAATCTCTGTTACTTCATCCCATTTCATATCCTGTAACTTTAAACTTTTTATTCTTTCTTTTAATTATTCTATCCATTTAGCATCTTTGTTATGTTCCACAGGATCTTCATAAATATTCCCCAAAATGTATCTATTTCTTCTTTTTTGGTGGTCTTTCAATTCCTTTTACCTTGTTTCCCAATTCTCTATAAAACTTTTTGGGTCATCAAAAATTGCTTATTTTGTACTTTTCCTTTATATTTATCTGTGTATCTTCTAAGTTTTTCCACCTGTGCTGAGATTTTTAGTTTGTTATTTGCGATAGTGGATGATAGATCCAGATCTGTTCTAATACTGCACATTGCCTTTATCACATCTATCTTCCTAAGTATTTTTGTTGATCTGTTCTCTCTTCTATACTCCTCCAACAGTGACACTTCTTGTCTCAGTTGCTTTATAGTTTTCTCTATTCGATACTTCCATGATGGTATTTAATTTCTCCCCTTCCTTTCCCTGACTACTCTGTGTTTGTGTGGTAGAACTTTCTCAGTTATTAATTTAGCTACACAGTAATATATCCTTTTTACTTCTGTTATATTGCATGGATCTCTATGGACAGTCTTAATTACTGTGTTCATTTGTTTTATCAAACTTCTAACTTTTAGGGTTTTATGGACCTTCTGCAGTCCATTTCTTTCATTGATCTTAATATGTCTATCCATCTCTACCAAATCAAGCAACTCTTCTCTTAGCTCATTTTCTTCTAAACTGAGGGCACATCCCTTGTTTTCCATTTCCTGCAGGCATTCTATACAAAGTTGTATAGCATCTTCCAGTGGCACATTATCTTCAATTTCATCCCGTGTCATCCTTTGCTCTGTCATTTGGGAACTCACTGGCCTATCACTCCTCAGTATTGACTGTGTCAGAGTTTCCAGTTTCCTGTTCCTTCTCTTGCTGTCCAGCTTCAAGTGAACATTTATACTGGTTTCCAGTGGAAGGCTCCAAAATATCTTCATATGGCATCTGATCAGTTGCTTCCCATTCCGCCGGTTCCCCCTTAATTTGGATGTCTATTGCTCTATCCTGTTGTGGTGCTTTCTGAATTAGATTTTCTACACTGAATCCTTCACTTCACAGGTACTCCATAACCTCAGTTTCGATTTCTTTAACTTCTCCATTACTAATCTCCTTTTCTACTTTTCCTCTTTGTCTTCTTATTTTTTGTATTGTAATTTTTCCATGTCTGGATTCCTTTGCATGTATTTCTCTTCAAACAACTTTCGCGCTGTTCGTTTTGTATTGATTAGTTTTGTTTTCTCCTTTGCATATATATTACACCATAGTAAATCTCTTTCTTTCCCATGTCCATATTTCTTCTTCAGATGTTTCCTGATCTTCCTGTTTCTCCTTACCCTGGGGACTAGTTCCGTCATGCTGTCATGTAATCTGTGTTAGACCTTCTACACAAAATCCTTCACTTATAGGCACTCCATAACTTCAACTTCTATTTTTTTAACTTCTACTTCACTAATCTTCTTTTCTACATTCCTACTTTGTGATATCTTTTTATTGTGAAATGTTCCATATCTGGATGTCTTTGCTTGTATTTCTCTTTGAATATCTTTGGGACTGCCTTCTTTGAACATTGATTATATTGATTAATTTGGCTTTTGCCTTTAAATAAATATTGCATCATATCAAATCTCTCTTTCTTTCCGATGTCCATATTTCTTTATTATACCTTTCAAAAATCTCTAGGTTTTGTTGTTTATATTTTCACACTTCCATAGATGCTTCTTTATCCAAAAAGATCAAATTTTCTTGGTCTATATACTGTTTTTCACAAATCTGTTGTATTAATAAACACAACTTTTTATCTAAGGCTTCTAACAGTTTTTCTTGTGGAAGTACTTTTCTTTCCTCTAATTTCTCTCTTAATCTTTTTGTATATCTTGTGTCTGGAAATGCTGGGCTTTTCACACAATAGTAACAGTACATAATAGTAACAGTACATAATAGTAACAGTACATAATAGTTCATAGGTTCATAGGTTCATAGGTTCATACTAGGCTATCTGCCCGAGGGCATTTATAAGCCTAGCCCATAGTTTTGTGGCTTACGCCACCCCTTTAGTTTGGAGAAACTATGCCCATTATTTTGCTGTGCCTCTGTCGAGCAGTGACACTGAGGTAACCCCTGGGGTGTATCTGCGATCTCCCATCCATTGGTCAAGATTCCTCTTGAACAAGGCCAGCGAGGTGCTCTGCCTCACATAAACTGGGATTTTGTTCCACAGCATAGGGAGTCTTTGGGTGATGAATCTATCCCTCCAGCACGTCCTATTAATAACCGTGTCGAGGTTTAAGTCTCCGCCCTTGTGGCTCTGAGGGATCTAGATTTTTGAGATGAAGCATGTTCATCAAATCTGGGTTTGACATGGCCTTGTATGTCAGGCATAGGTCACCTCTGAGCAAGCGGTAAGCAACTGAATATAACTGGAGTTCTTTCAGTCGGGCAGCATAAGACAGATTTTTGAGACCCTTTATCCTTTTGGTGAGGAACTTTTGTGGCCTCTCCAGCTGCTGCAAGTGTCGGGTCAGATACATTCATGGGGCATTGTACTTGATCATTGGTCTGATGAGTGATGAGTATAGGGAGACTATGACTTCCCTTGATCTAGATGTGAATCCCTTCATGATAAGGTGGGCAATGTAGAAGGTCTTCCTAACTACTTTAGCAATATGAGTGTCGAATGAAAGGTTACTGTCAACCTGGGTTCCCAGGTCCCTAATAACTTCTTCTGTGTTCAGGGATTGCCACCTATATGGTAGCTAGGGTAACCTTATTTTTCCCGAAGGGTATGACTATGCATTTCTTGGCATTTAACTTTAGGCCATGGCTCTGGCACCAGTTATCCGTTTCTGTGAGACCCTTCTGAAGGATATCTGTGTCGGATGTGTTTTCAACTACGGCGCCCAGTTTGCAGTCATCTGCAAACTTTGTCAGCCATAACCCTCCTGTGTTTGCTTGTACTTCAGAAAAGTAGATGCCAAACAAGAGTGGCCCCAGGACTGAGCCCTGTGGGACACCACTTGTGACAGGCTTTGAGTCTGACATGGCACCAGCAACTCTGACCCTGTGGGTTCTATGACTCATCCAGTTTGCAACCCATCTTGTAATGTATGGGTTTACATTTAAGTTGATGAGTTTTTCAATGATACCCGAGTGAGGTATTGTATCAAAAGCCTTCGCCAGGTCTAGGTAGGCTGTATGGACTGCCTTTCCCTCATCAATGGCCTTAGTGACTGTTTCGAAAAAGTCAACCAAGTTTAGAAGGCATGATCTGCCTTTGACAAAGCCAAACTGGGTTGGATCCAAAGTCTGCAAGTTCCCTATGTCTTTATTTATGAGATCCATTATGATCCTCTCCATGGCTTTGCAGATAAGGCTTGTCAAGCTAATGGGACGGTAATTTCCAGGGTCGGTGGAGGCACCGCCTTTGTGGAGTGGGACCACAGTCGCTGTGCCACTCCCTAGGTACGTATCCGGAGGTGAGACTAAGATTAAACAGCTGTCCTAACTGTGGGTTTAATTCCTCGTTGAGTTCGTGGAGCACACAGCCGGGGACACCATCAGGTCCCATGGATGCTGTGTTCTTTGCCTTGAGAGAGCAGTTCTCACCTGGGCTAGAGATGTTTGGGGCTACAATCATTTGGTATAGATATCTCTCCTTTAGGGGAGGAGAAGTTTGCACTGAACCTGTCAGCCAGTTGGCAATGTCTGTAGGATCAGTAATCTTCACATCATTTTGAACTAATTCTGAGCATATCTGGGAGTTTCCTCCTAGGTTTCTGACATAGCTAAAGAATGCCTTATGGTTGTCTTTAGAGTCCTTAGCTATTTTTTCTCAAAATTAGCTTTGGATGATTTTATGAGAGCTCTTAGCTTTTACTTATAGTGATCAGGTGTCTTACCTTTTAAGGATTTTGCTCTATCTTGTAGTAGCTTTCTCCTTTTGTTGTAGAGTTTGTTTATGGCTGGGGTCCACCAGACTGGACGCTTGCCTTTGGTACAAAGAGTCTTTGTTTTGCTTGGGATTGCCTGATCCATGCAGCCCTGCAGGTGCTGGTAGAAGGCATTTGTAAGTGATTCAGCGGTTTGAGTAATGTTAACCGCCGCTCAGGGGCCTTAAAGGAGACCACACTAGTCTTTAGAAGTGTGAAGTCGGCTTCGAAGTTCTTTACTGTGGTCTTTTCATTTCGGTGGGGCGGGATGAGGACCTCCAGCGAGATTAGTTTGTGATCAGATCTCACCAGTGAGGGGTATACTTCCGGCATTGAACATTGTGCTCCCATGTTCATGATGATGAGATCAAGTATGTTTTCTCCTCTTGTGGGGATGGTGACTAGTTGTTCCATGGCATTTGAGTTTATGAATTCCAGGAACTTTTGGGCTAGAGTGTTTGGGCTTGAGTAGTGTTCCCAGTCTATATTAGGGTAGTTGAAGTCACCTAGTATGATGGTGTTCGGAGATACATTTATCCCCTCCAGTGTTTTCAGGAAGGCCATATGAGGTTCCTGAGTTTGCGAGGGTGGCCTGTAACATGCTACAAATTGCAGAGCAGTCTTGCCTATGGTTAATTGCACCTGGATGGTTTCCGATGCATCGTGCGATGCCACCAATCTTGAGGTGTGGGTGTCCTTGATGAATATGTATACCCCTCCTCCTTTCTTGGTATTGTCCGGGTTTTGGGGCCGGAACGCATGATATGAGGTAAAACCTGATAGTGCTGGGGTGCTCTCAGGAGCCTTGAACCAGGTTTCTGTCACAGCACAGACATCGATGTTCTCCATACTGAGAAGGGCCTCGAGTGCATCTTCAGGTTGAGACTTCTGGCATTGAGCAGCATTACCCTTAGTTTTTTTTCTTTGTTCTGTTCTAGGGTGGTAGGTTTAGAATTTGAGCCTTGCCTAAAAAGGCACTATGGGGTGGCAAGAGCCTTTGCCAAAATCCGAATCCCAGGGTGACAAGTGCAAGCCGTCCCTTGAAGCAGCGTGGCTTGTCCAGCATGTCATCCCAGGCAGACAGACATTGATCCCCTTTGAATGACACCAGAGTTTAAGCCAATTGTTAAAGCTGATCATCTTATCTCTGTATTGTGGCATCATTCTTGGTGAAGGTAGGATACTGCTCAAGGTCAGGGTCATACCTGCTTGGGCTACATAATCAGAGAGCTCCTCTTTCTCTCTTTTCATGTAGTCCAACGAGGTGCCTCAGGTCATTAACACCAGTGTGGACAATGATTGAGTCACTTGTACCAGCTGTTGAGAGACCTGAGTGCATGCTTATGTGGCGGATTCTAGCACCGACAGGCAGCTTACTGTGACCTTCTCCTTACTCAGTCTGGTGAGCGGACGCCAGTGTGGCTGACTATGGAGTCACCAGTGACTAGTGTGTCTGGCATTGTGTTTGGCCTTAAGGGCTGTGACTGCTTGACACTCTGACTGTGTGGTCTATGTGTTGCAGGTGTTGTGTTCTGAGGTGGTAGTTGTTTGGGTGTCTGCTTTGGTGGCCTCTGCTGTTTTGGTAGATTTTTGATCAGAGCCTCCGAGTATGTCTTTGTGTGTTTATGTGTATGATTTGAGGTTGTGATGGTATTATGTGAGACTGGGTCTATAGTGTGTGTGGTTACCTTCTCCTCCTGTCTGGTCATGCCAGTCCTATGTTGAGAGAGCTCAGCCTCCAGTTTGGCCGTATAGTTGCATCTCTCGCATGTATTTGTGTTTTGTGGGAGGAGGAGAGGGTTGTCTGTGTACATGAGGCAATTGTAACATTGCCTCAATATTCCCAGGTTCACCAGCTGAGCAGGAGAGGACATTAGCAACTGATCCCTCGACATGCTAGAAGGAATAGACAGAAAACGTAAGAAAAGGTTCTGGGGATGTGGGTGACCGAGAAATGGGGTTTGCTTTTTTGGGGTACTTTCTATAACAAGAGTGCTGTATCGAGGTGATAAGTACTGTAGGAGCAAGTGCTTCACTATACAGATAGAGAAATGTCTACTTGGGAGTCAAGTAGAGATAATTTATAGTTGTAGGATACACTAAATAGAACAGTAGTATACTTTGAGGAAGGTAGTTTTAAGGAAAAATTTGAAGAGTGGACTTTAGGTAGCCCTAATAGTTTAAATCTGATTAACCGCTGCCCTAGTGTGCAATGGTAGCAGCTCCGTTAATCGCTAAAGCTACGCTAACGCTGCTTTATAGCAGGGGCTGGAAAAACAGGAAATGACCCAAAATGGCCGATTTAATTACTAGTTGCTGCTTCTAACCACTCCTCTGAGGACAAACAAGCAGCTCAGTATTCCCCACTCCCACTGGTGAGTAAAGAAACTACCTCTGGCCACACAAGAAAATGGAGGAACACAGAAACCAAATACAAAGCCCAGGGATCAGCAAAATCTGATCACTGGAACAACTAGCTAGGAAAGTTTAGAAAAGGAGAAATATTTTTTGTTTTTTTTTTTTGCAAACAGACAGAAAAAAATGCAGTAAATGCTTTGTTTTTGACTAAATTGCTATCAAAGGCTGGTACACTTGATTGTATTAGCCTGTTTGTTACTTTAAACAATACTTTAGCCCACAAGTGCAATCAACAATATAAGCGCACAAAAACAGGAAAATAAGGTAATAAAACAGTAATATAGGCACAAACAGTAGTGCAAAAGCTTAAAATATCGAAAAATGCAAACAAAAAGTTTTAAAAAATACTTATGATCGAGAAAGTTGCTTTTTCTGCTCTCTGCTGGCTTAGGAACTCTGCAGGGGACCATGAGGAGCTATGCCAAGTTCTCTAATGCCAGAAAAGCCTGCCAAAGCATGCTTTATAGCAGGGGCTGGAAAAAACAGGAAATGACCCAAAATGGCCGAGTTACTAGTTGCTGCTTCTAACCACTCCTCTGAGGACAAACAAGCAGCTCAGTACTCCCCACTCCCACTGGTGAGTAAAGAAACTACCTCTGGCCACACAAGAAAATGGAGGAACACAGAAACCAAATACAAAGCCCAGGGATCAGCAAAATCTGATCACTGGAACAACTAGCTAGGAAAGTTTAGAAAAGGAGAAATATTTTTTGTTTTTTTGTTTTTTTTGCAAAAGACAGAAAAAATGCAGTAAATGCTTTGTTTTCGACTAAATTGCTATCAAAGGCTGGTACACTTGAGTGTATTAGCCTGTTTGTTACTTTTAAGCAATACTTTAGCCCACAAGTGCAATCAACAATATAAGCTCACAAAACAGGAAAATAAGGCAATAAAACAGCAATATAGGGACAAACAGTACCTGAAAAGCTCAAAAGATCAAAAAATGCAAACTAAAAAGTTTAAAAAATACTTATGATCAAGAAAGTTGCTTTTTCTGCTCTCTGCTGGCTTAGAAACTCTGCAGGGGACCACGAGGAGCTATGCCTAGTTCTATAATGCCAGAAAAGCCTGCCAAAGCGTGCTTTATAGCAGGGGGCTGGAAAAAACAGGAAATGACCCAAAATGGCCGACGAATTACTAGTTGCTGCTTCTAACCACTCCTCTGAGGACAAACAAGCAGCTCAGTACTCCCCACTCCCACTGGTGAGTAAAGAAACTACCTCTAGTAACAGTACATAATAGTAACAGTACATAATAGTAACAGTACATAATAGTAACAATACATAATAGTAACAGTACATAATAGTAACAGTACATAATAGTAACAGTACATAATAGTAACAGTGCATAATAGTAACAGTACATAATAGTAACAGTACATAATAGTAACAGTACATAATAGTAACAGTACATAATAGTAACAATACATAATAGTAACAGTATATAATAGTAACAATACATAATAGTAACAGTACATAATAGTAACAGTACATAATAGTAACAATACATAATAGTAACAGTACATAATAGTAACAACAGATAATTTCCTTCTTATCCTCAATACTCCACTCTAGTGTCTTTATGACCCTTCTTTGGCCTATCTGTTTTTTTTGATTTTTGTGAACTGCTACTTCCTTCTACAACAGGGGAGCCATACTCCCCCAGGCCTGGCCTAGCCCCACACTGTAGGAAAGTTTCCGTATTTTGCCAATTCTACACTGTCATTTTTTTCCAGTCCTGGCACCAGTGCACCTACCAGGACTGGGCACTTTTTATCCTGGATCTTGTGCAACCAGCTATCTTTTTTTTAATTTTTGACCTACTTCTGTCCATGATATATGCTATATAAATACACTCTATATATCATTGTCGTCTTCATGAGATTTTGTGAAAAACAGGGTCCACCTTATGAAGGTACTCACCAAGACTTGAAGATGAGTTCAATTTCAGCAACACTACTTTCCTTTGCTTGCTGACTTATCTCTCCATTCAGATTTAGCACCCAGTTCCCCATGACCATGCAGTGTACTGCTGGATGAGGCCACCCCCTTCTGTCCTCACTCCAACCCAGTGATGAGCACCGCTCCTCAATGACCTTGTGGCTGGCTATCTCTGGCAACCAGAGATCTGTGGTGCTTCAGTATTGTTACGTTTAGGTAGGATTCTGACTTAGAGGTGTTCAGTCATAATCCCACAGATGGTAGCTTTGCACCACTGGCTCCTCAGCCAAGCACATACACCAAATGTCTAAACCTGCAGTTCCTCTAGTACTGAACGGGATTACTATCACAACAACACATCATCAGTAGGGCAAAACTAACCTGTCTCATGATGATCTAATCTCAGCTTACAGTCCCTATTAGTGGGTGAACAATCCAACGCTTGGTGAATTCTGCTTCATAATGATAGGAAAAACTAACATTGAAGGATCAAAAAGTGATGTCGCTATGAACATTTGGCTGCCACAAGCCAGTTATCCTTGTGGTAACTTTTCTGACACCTCCTGCTTAAAACCAAAAAAGCCAGAAGGATCAATGAGGCCCCACTTTCACGGTCTGTATTCATACTGAAAATCAAGTTCAAGCAAGCTTCTGCCCTTCTATCTTCCCTGATCTCACCTTAGGACACCTGCTTTACACTTTAACAGGTGTACCACCCCAATCAAAGTCCCCAGCTGACACTGTCCCCAGAGCAGGTCACACCCAGATGCCCTGGCGCTTGAAGCCAGAAGCAAGAGCCCCGGTGGGGCACACCTCTCTGCCTCACCAGGTAAGTGAAAAAATGATAAGAGTAGTGGTATTTCACCAGCAGCTGAGGCCTCCCACATATTCTACACCTCTCATATCTCTTCACAGTGCCAGACTAGAGTCAAGTTCAACAGAGTCTTCTGTCCCCACTGATTCTGTCAAGCCTGATCCCTTAGGTAGGCAGGGACAGTGGTTGTATAGATTAGCAGATGGTCACTGAGACAATCAGACATTGTACCAGAGGTGGTGTATTTGCTAGGGTCTGATACAAACATCCAGTCTAATAGGGAATTTGATGTCTTGTTATACATAGTGCTAATAATTAGTTGTGTGAAACCAAACACGTTCACACCAGATGCAGGGGGGAATTAGAGTTTCTGTCCAGCCAAATGACATTCACATCACCTAGTAGTCTTTTTTTCTTGTGAAATGGTTATGTATATCCAATATAGGATATCTTATATTATAGCTGTATTGTTGCCAGGAGGGATGTAAAGAACAGTAATTCATATTTGTTTATAATTGTTTAATTTCAGGAAAGTAATAAGAAGCTCTGCTGAATTGAATTTTGTTTTTTATTTGTTATATGGAGAAATGTGGTAGTCGTTGGGAAATATTAAAGCAATAACACAACCCTTCCACTTTATACAGTTATTACACATGATATTATGGCCAGGAGGTATAATTTTGGAGTAATTTATACTGGGTTTAAGCCAAGTTTCAGTTGGGTGTAAACTAGGCATGTTGTTCAGAAATTATATTTCTTATGCTTATAAAATTTATGGCAGAAAAAGTTAGATTACTGTGGTTGGGGGTTGAATGTTGTAGGATTAAAGTAATGTATGGAAGAGAATTGTCTTTATGTTCATTGAGATAGGTGGGGCCATGATTAGGGTAAACGTCACCTCCTAGAAGGGTTTTAGTATATTGGGAATTATTGGCAACCCCTAACCGGGAAAAGCCAAAAGAAGAAGAAGAAGATTGATGCTTGTTTTTTGGAATGTATTTTTCCACTTAATTTTGTTTTGGTTTCAGTTCAAATGAAATTAATCAGTCCATAATTGGAGTAAAGATGAGGGCTGTGATGATGTGAGGTATTGGAAGCTATGCCAGGAGAAGTAGGGCAGTTGATATGTAACATATGCCAGTATAGCTAGCTGGAGTTTTGTAAAGAATTATATATCATTTCTATATCAAACTGATTTGTATAGATGCTTGTGTTGAAAAATTTATTTGTAAAGCTGCTTGTGTTAAAAATGTAACAACAGTGTGACCTGCTAGACAGAAAAAGAATTACACTTGTATGTCAGACTGTATTATAACTATTGAAATTAATATTGTAACAGAGGATACTAGAAGAGAAGAGGTTAAGTTCAGCTCCAGCTAACTTTGAAAAATAGTATGAAATTAAATTACTTAATTTAGGCCGTAAAGATTGTATCTTACAGTTCTGATTGCAGCCATAGTTAAAATGTCTGTGCCAGAGAATGGTTTATTAGCTCCTGTTGGAAGAGGGGAAGTGTTTTGTTGTTTTTTGACTTCCAGAAGTTGCAACAGATCTTATCAAACATGTATGTGCAAGATTCTGGTTCAGTTTCCAGTAATGGGGGTAGGATGAGAACCAGAAGTCAGATGACCCGATGTGTGTGTTGCCATTCTGTAATCCATTAATACTAGATGAGACTGAAATCTCAGAGCAGCCTGTTTTTGGAACCTAACAAAGAAGGACCCCTCACCTACTTCAACTTGCCTGAAGAAACTGTTGTCCAAGGGTAAAAAGGAACAAATTCCAAATCAGAAAAACTCCATCCTCCACCTCAACAAGCAAATTAGACCACTAGTGAAAACCTCCAAACCCAGTTATGAGTCAAAACTAGCCTCTGAAACAAACAGAAACCACAAGTCCTTCTTTGGTTATGTTAGGAACCTCCATGGCAAAGTCCAAGTTTCTTCTGAATTAGTACTTAATGGTACCACTTACACTGATCCTGTTGACTTAGCCAACCTGCTAGCAGATAGGTTCAGTGAAAACTCCACTCCCCTATCTCCCCCAAAGGCCCAGTCGACATCCCTGATACTTGTTCCGCACCTCACATCTCCATAGATCAAGTATTAAAGGCCCTATCCAAAGCAAAAAAAAACAGCTTCCATGGGACCTGACAAGGCTGTATTCTGCACCATCTCCAGCAAGAACTAGCTTTATCATTGAGTACCCTGTTTAACCACAGCCTAATTACAGGCTTCATTCCAGCAGAGTGGAGAACTACCATTGTCATCCCCTTGCACAAAGGTGGTGCCACTACTGACCTGGGAAAATATCACCCCATTAGCTTGAAAATTCTGATCTGTAAAGCCATGCAGCATATTATTATGGATCTCATAAACAAGGACATATGCAATCTCCAAGCACTTGACCCACCCAGTTTGGGTTCATCAGGGGCAGATGTTGCCTATTGAACCTAGTTGACTTCTTTGAGACTGTCACCAAGGCCATGGATGAGAGAAAGTCAGTACATACAGCTTATCTTGACCTGGCTAAGGCCTGTGACATAATCTCCCACTTTGGCATCATCGTAAAGCTAACACAACTTGCTGTTAATTCCTATCTCATCAGATGGGTGGCCAACTGGCTGACAGGACCCACAAGGTCAAAATAGGTGCCACCACCTCTGACAGCAGACCTGTCACTAGTGGTGCTCCCCAGGGATGTGTCCTGGAACCCCTACTATTTGTCATCTACTTCTCAGAGGTCCAGGCAAAGACAAAGGGCCTGTGGCTGACCAAGTTCATGGATGACTGTAAGTTGGGTGCTCTCATTGACTCCCCAAAGTACGTTAACATACTGCAAGATGGTCTCACAGCTATGAATAACTGGTGCCAAAGTCATGGCCTTAAGTTAAACACAAAAAAATGTATTATTATACCATTCAGAAAAAACATGTTCCCTGCTGATTACCACAACAACGGCAACCCCCTAAGCACTCAACCTGTGGTGAGAGACCTGGATACTCAGGTTGACAACAATCTCACATTCGACCATCATGTGGCGTCAGTGGTCAGAAAAACCTTTTACTTGGTTCATCTCATAAGTAAAGGGATTGCATCCAGAAAAAATGAGGTTATTACCTCTCTGTACTCCTCCCTCATTAGAGCTATAATTGAGTATAATGCCTTGTTTGGTATGTACCTCTCCAAACACCTGCACCAGCTGGAAAGGCCACAGAAATACCTCACAAAGAGAATCCATGGCCTCCGACACCTGTCCTATGTGGACAGGCTGAAATCACTTATCACTCTGCTCGGTATCATACAGATTGCTCAGAGGTGACCTGTCTCCATATCCGTAAGTCTAACTCTTCATGCATTACCCACTTGATAGGCCTAAATCTAATATGCAACATCATCAAAACCTGCTGGAGAGACAGGTTTGTCTCCCAGAGGCTGCCCCTTCTCTAGAATAGACTTCCCATACATGTCAAACAGAATACCTCGCTGACCCACTTCAAGCGCAACCTTGATGAATGGATGGGAAACCACAAATTTGTCCCAGGGGTTCCATCTATGTCCCTCATTGACAGGGGTGACAGGTGCTGACTGTGGTTTATTTTTTGGGGATAATCTCTTGGCTAGGCTTGTAAGGGCCCTAGGGCCATTAGCCTAGTAATGTCCTATTATCCTAGTAACTGACCAGGGAATAGTAATTCTTTAGATCAGTCAGGAAAATATAGTGAAATAAGTAAGTATTGTTTCTCTGTTATTGTGTGAATCTATTCATTGTGTTATTTTAATATTTCCTGTGATTGAAAACTCTAGTGTTTATTGTAAATAGATATTCAGTATTTTCATGTGCTTTTATTATTTATTATTAAATATTTTTGAACTTTTCATTGTGGCTGGTCCTTTAGAGAGTATTTTAACATTTGAGAGTACTTATTCTATTTGGTGATTCTGTGGCCACTCCTGAAAGCCTTACTGCATTGGTCAAACACTATCATTTGTATTAATATTAATTTCAGTTACTATAACTGGGTACCTTTGCAAGAGCCTTAGAGTAGCTGGCTTTGGAGTATCTGCTGGCAGTGTAACTATGTTATAGTCTGGGCAGAAGGGGGCATAACAAGTAAATCTGTACTAGCCTTTCCCAGATCTGTGTGTGTGTGTGTGTGTGTGTGTGTGTGTGTGTGTGTGTGTGTGTGTGTGTGTGTGTGTGTGTGTGTGTGTGTGTGTGTGTGTGTGTGTGTGTGTGTGTGTGTGTGTGCAGATCAAATCTCCAAGAATGTGTGTGTCAGCTGCTTGTAGCAGGGACAAGAAGCATTTTTCACAGAGAGGGTGCTGAAGAACTTGGCTTGGACACTCAGCTAAGGGCTCAGCTTTACAGCTGTGTCAGTGGGAAGTGTCACTGGGGCCCTGGAGAGAGAAAGAAAGATCCAGACCCTGGACTGAGTGCGTTCCTTGTGTGCTCCTAAGGGAAATTGTGCTTGATGCAGAGAGCTGCATCTATTAATACTGGGTGAATACATTTTTGTTCCATGTGAATGTACCTCTCCGTATCAGTGGTGAGGATTCAGGCTTGTTGATTACAGGCCCAGAGAGAGGATGTCACAAGGGGCATTTGGTGCAATATGTGGAGAGTATAGGGAGGAAGTATGAACAGGTGGTTGGGACAGAGGTAAAAATATGTTGAGAGCTAATATAGTCATGGAAGGATGAGAGATGACCCAGTAGCAAGAGAAGAATAGAGGATAAGCTGAGGAGTAGCATGATTAAATAAAGGGATGTGTATGTTATAAGTATGCAAGAAACAAAGAATAGTGAGAATAGAGTGAAAAGGTTTTTGCAAGTGTTTGTAAATGGAAGTGAAGCAATATTCAATGTCTGAGAGTGAGTTTAACACACGTTAAAGAAAAAAATAAAAACGATAATAAAAAGAGCATTTGAGGTAAGCAGGAGACAGGTAATGTAATCCAAAGGGCTTGAGTGAACTCTGGTATCCCACCTCTGACCCAGAAGGTGACAAGACCAGCAAGAAACAGAGTACAAAGGATTAGTCCAGATAAAATCACTTTAGCTAACAGATCTAGGAGATTCTCTCTTTGACACCCTCCATATGGGAGGAATAAAGATGCCTTGTTGAAGTTTCAAGTACTTTATACTGTTAAGTGGGTAGAGAGACAAGTGTTGAATGTATTGATCATTTTAAAAGCCTACTTTTATGAGGCTGTTACCAAACGTTATTAGTCTGTTTTGTAACACATGTAATATGAGAGGCTTTGTCTGCATCTGTGGGGCTCATATTCCTTGAAGCCAATTATGAAAGCTTTGTTACAGAATTTTTTCCAGTCTATCACATCTAATATGAGAGGCTGTGCCCACTTTTATGGGGTATCTGCAGTAAGAGTGAGAATGCCCCTGCACTCAGAGCATGGTTCTATGATGTTCCAGTATGGGGTCTTCACTATCAAGCTTCTTCCCAAGTCTAGGAGTTATTGATGGCTCTTCTGTTCAGATTCTACATCTCTTCATGTTTCAGATGGTGAAGTTAGTGCAAAACAGGGCTAGAAAGTTTTGTGTTTCACTAGATAAAGGGCTGGAAACTGGGAAGGATCAGGTGGAAGGGCAGTTAACCAATATTCTGAGAGAGGGGATGGTGCTATTGGACTCAGGACAGGGTAAAATGATATAATAGGTTGATGTAATCAGTATAGGTGTAGGCTGTCAATCACACTAGGAAGCTAATGTTTGCCCCCCCCCCCCCCACCTTTTTTTCACTCCTAACAACAAAAGACAAGACCAAGTCCCAAATGAGTGGTAAAAAAACATTTTCAAATAACTGAAAGTCGCTGTTTAAGTTTGTGCACATCATGAAGTAAAAAGCATTTTCAAACTCATGACTGTTACTGTGTAGATTTGTCCACATCTAGAGATCCCAACAAAAAAAAATAAATAAACAGAGTGGCTTGTTTCCCATGTTACTAGTTCACCAGCTAAACCATACCAAGGTAGATGCAGTAATTTACAAATCTAATTTGTTGATTGGCCTTTTCATATTAACAGCAGGAATTAGAGTTAATTAACAGTTTATGTCCAAATATTGGCTAAACAGTACAGGTGTTTTAGCTGTATGACATGTTTAGTTTCTTGTATGTAAGAACACTTTGAATAGAAATGCTTGAGTTTAGACCAGGGTATTGGTGGGCATCCAGCCTGAACTGCCAGCTTAACTTAATTTTTTCAAGGATGGCATTTTTGTTTCCTTTGAATGGACCCATAGTGAACTTTCCCAGGATGTGGAGTGGAAACCTCCATGGTCTGGGAAATCACAGCAATGCTTAGCTACTTGTTTTTTGAGGATATGGAGTTTGATGTTAGACAGGTTTTGTGCTACTCGGATTTTGAATTTGTTCACAATTTTCCCTACTTAAAAACAACTTCAGCTATTACATGTTGCACTGTAAATCACAAAAGCAGTGTTGTAATTACCAGAACAAGAGGTGTTGATTTTTCTCCTGAGTACTGGACAAAAGAAGAAGTCCTTGTTGCTCATGTATTTGCAGTAAGTGCAAAAAGGGTGGCAACAGGGTTAAGTTCTTCTGTTATCCTCCTCCAGTCTGAATTTGCACTCCACCTAGTTCCTAATGTTCCTGGCTCTCTTTAAAGCAAAACAAGGATGAGGTCCTGGGAGTTTTTCCAGTTGTTTATTGTCTGTAATCATCAGGGCGGCCACAGTGGTGCAGCTGATAGCATTGCTGCCTCACAGCAAGAGGTTCTCTGGTTTGATTCTCGGCTGGGGTGCCTTCTGTGCGGAGTCTGCATGTCCTCCCTGTGGTCGTGTGGGTTTCCTCTGGGTGCTCCGGTTTCCTCTCACATCCCAAAGGCATGCTATAGGTAGATTGGACACTCTAAATTGGCCTGCGTGCATGTGTGTGCCTTCTGTGGAAGGTTGGGTGCCAGGCTGGCAACTCGACACTGTAAAAACTCCACTGCCAATCATGAGCAGACAGGTGATCCGCTGTGGCGACCCCTAACCGGGAAAAGCTGAAAGAAGAAGAAGAATTGTCTGTAATCATCACCCAGTTGTCAGTCATGATTTTTTTGATTCTTTTTGTAACCTACTGTAAAACTGAGTGCCATGCTTCTTTTTCTTTGTCCTTGTGTGTATCCCGGTATTGGTTTCTATTGACCCTAGGAGTCTCCCTGGGGGTCCCCTGCCTCTTTTAAAGTTCTAATGGGGGGGTGAGGATGGAATTCAGTAATCTATTGCTGTACCACCTTGCCAGGAAGTCTTGGTGTGGGCTGATTAGATTTGTGATGAAATCTCTAAGCTCTTTGGAGACATGCACAATTCTCATATTCTGATATTTTATAACATTTCTCTTAGTGATCTGGGGATGCATGCTTTTACTGTGCAACATCATTTTAACCCTGGTTGGTTTTCTAAATTGGTTGTTGGAGAGGCATTTGTTTTAGTGTCCTTGGATATGGTTATGTCTAAAAACCTAATTGAGGTCTTGCTGTGAGAGGTCGTGAATCTCAGGAAGCTAGTGGAATTACAAATATGGTTGTAAAAATCATTCACTGTAGCTTCATCCCTCTCCCAGATGACAAAGATGTCATAATTGAAACAGAGATAGCATTTCATTGATGTGAGGGATTCCCACATGTTGGGGTTAGAGCTGAGACATGTTAATCATATGGCTGGTGTGGCAGCCCATATACAGCAGAAATGAAGCTTGTACTGATATGACACTGTAACGAAACAGGCATGCCTGCACATTTCACGTTATCCTCTTACTTCTGCATCTTTTACAGCTGCTGATGTTTCAGTGTAATAACATATTTTGCTGGTGAAACTTCTAATGGACTGAAATTAACGTAAGGCTATAGTTTTCATACTACTATTCATCCCAGTGAATGTTAAATACATTGTGGCTATCTAGACTCCAAAGTAATTTTTCTCAGCCACAGTAAAGAAGGGCTATGACTGCATTTTGATCTTTTTAAACGTTCCATTCCTGACTCTAGTACTGAGGCTGTAATGTCCCCAAGGTGTTTGTATGTAAAACAAAAGTGTAACAAAACTGACATAATTTCATGCTTTGGTGTTGAACTGCTTGCATAATGTCACCATCTAGTAATCAGAATGTGCAATTACAAGCAATAACATGGAATACTCTTTAACGGAAATACATTCCATGTAATTATTACTTTGAGCAGTTTTCTTGGTGAACCAGCATGGCCATTTTATAAATAAGGGCTGATGGAAATAATTCTGAAGTTGCCTACTAATCAATGGACACCAGAAGTAATTTCTGTTTCTTTTGTGCCTTGGGCATGGATAGAATAGGTGCTAAAATTATTGCTGCAGATTAAGTGATTTTGAACTTATAAATCAATGTAATAGAACTGAAACATTTTCATTGCAATTACAGGAAAATGGATGTAACAGTAGACTGGTTCTAAAAAATGTGGCAAGCCAGTATGACACAAGTAACTGTGGGATAAAGCAATTTATGACAATAAAATCTCTCTCTCTCTCTGACATCACATCTCAGAATCACTCCACTTTACAGTTGCGGTATGATATTCATTTTTGCCACTGTGTACTGCAAATCCATCGTAGGTCTTTCAGTGCTTCTCTTAAAAAACAAGTAATCTCGCTCTTCATCTGTTTTTTTTTATGTTTTGTTAATTTGTTAGTTACATAAGCCAACTAAAATCGTATGCTATGCAGATGTGTGATGTGCAACTCAGCGGACGGAAGCACAGAGCAGAAGACTATAAAGGCTGCAGAAAATGGGTAACACCAAATCACAAAACCACTCTTCCTATGCCTAGCATAATACCAAGAATATCAGAAAAGTCACCTTCTTCTGCAACATAAACTTAAGATTAAGTGTTCTAGGAAGTAGTAACAAAGTCAGTAAATACGAGTAATACATTAGGTATCCGTATTAAGAAAAAAAATTCCCTAGTATTTAAGAGACTGCTTTGAGGTCAGATCAGGTAATATAACTCATTACTCAGGAACAACCGTTGCACACCTCAAAGCAGCCTAGCCAAATGGAGTGTAGTGGTGTGCAAAACAGAAAAATATAACAAGAAAACAGTTAATAGCCAATCAAAAAAAAAAAAAAAAAGAAAAACTTATTTCTATGCCTGGCTTGATTAGACAGCCAAATCACCAGCACATTTATCTTCTCTCACAAAAAGATTTTAAATCTGGGTGTTCTAATAAAGAAGTAAGCAAGCACAGTGAACAGTAACAAAATCACTAATTACAAACAACAGAGTAGCTGCAGATGTTAAATGGAAAAACGTAATTGGAATTCTTCTAGAGTTCACAGCTCTCATTAGGTGTTCTTGTATCCACGGAATCAGTTAATGACTTCTCTGTGAAGGTCCATGGTACAACATCCACACTGCCATTACCTTAACATCAAGCTAAGGCTATCAGTATCTGTAATGTGCATGGATTCCTTTGCTCAACGTGATCTGTCCAATCATCTGCAAGAGCAATCACTACAAAGTACATTGGTAACTGGATATTCAGAATCAGGAGTTTGTCTGCAGTTCACTAGTGCAGACCTGTGAAGAATCTAGTTCATAACATTAATCAAACCAAAATCTCAATAGCCTAGACAGTTACCTTTTGGTGCATAGATAGTCTGATTTTGGTCTCACCATCCAATTATACTTTCACTAATTGCTACTGGCAGTCAAAAAATATCTTTACCTAAGGGAAACAGACACAATGTATTAAGAGTCAATTAGTTACAGGGTCTATGATCCACCAAGAATAGTTGCAGGGTACCTTTCACATTCATGCAATTAACCAACTAGCTGATCCCAACCAGCAAGAGCAGCCAAGGGCAAAGGAACTCTCCTTTCTCAACGTGAATGTGGGCTCCCGATTTTTGCTTCTTCCTCCAAGAAAAACATTGCCATAACAGCATCTGCTGATTCATTACGAACTCACCTGTCTGTGAGTATCACTGCATCATCCTAGAAAAAGACAAATGGCCACCTATGAAACAAAGTTCTAACCTACTTTTAGGATCCCAACTCCACAAACTGCTTCACCTCTACATATTTACTCTGTTTGTAGCTAGAGCGTATGAAAAACCTCCTCATACAACCTGAGACACGACTCACAAGCCACATTGACTCTCATTACCCCTAGAACCAAATTCAACAGCACATGCTTTCTCCTCTCAGGCACCTATTCTTTGGCAAGCTCTCCCCATTGACATTAAGAAAAACACTTATTCCATATTTAGAATGCAACTCAAAAAGGGCTTCATTCAAGCCAAATATTCCTGCTTCAACACAGGACATGTCGCATAACCTATGTCCTTTCTGAGTCTCTTTTCTTCTCTCGAGTCAATAAAAATTGACCCAGTTTAGAAACTAATGTATATCTTGTACATTACACTCTACTTGATTGAACATTGTACTGCGATTGCTCACTGGAATGTTTATACACAGTTTTTTCAATGTAATTGGTCTGAACTATTCTGTTATTGCTTACATTTCCACATTTATGTTTATGAAATGTTTTGTATTTCACTCAGACTGAGCCTGAAATTGGTCAATATTTATCAGTGCACCACCCCGATAAACACATATATGTATGTGTGTGTGTGTGTGTGTGTGTGTGTGTGTGTGTGTGTGTGTGTGTGTTTTTATATATATATATACACACACACACACACATGCACACGCACACACACACACACACATATATATATATGTGTGTATATGTATATATATATATATATATATATATATATATATATATATATATATATATATATATAAACCAGCTATATCTAAGGGAAGCAGAGAAGATATATTTGGATTCAAATGGTTACAAGGTTCATGATTCACCAAGAATAGTCAAAGGGCACCCTTCACACTCCTTAACCTAACCAGTTGTGCTTAAGTTGAGCACCGTGACTGCGCCAACATTCAGCCAGATGCCCATGTGCATTCTCCTTTGTAAGAAGTATACAGTGCATGAAACTGAACCACTAAATCCTGAATAATAAAATCTTGAAATCAAAGGATTGGTTTTTGAAACTGCACTTGAAAAGATAGTCTTTTCCAGATGCTACAGTCTTGGAGTTGGCACACGAGTTTAAAGGGAGTGTGCTGCCCCCCCCCCACACACACACACACACTTACAGTGAATAAAAAACATTTAATTTTGTAATTAGCCAACCAGCTATGCCTAGAGGTCACATTCAAGAAGTACAACTGCATTTCACATATGTAGATTAGTCAGAATTAAAGTCATTCTCTTGTAATTAATTACACATTTTATGCATGTCCATTATTTCCAAAATACAGTTAATGCAATATCTTCAGTAATACAGTAAGTCATTATTGTGATAATGGAAGACTCTTCTTTCAGAACATATTTAATTAACTCATTAGCTGCCTTCCACTTCTTACTTCCAAAGACACTCTTCTGCTGAAAATCCCTTCCCTACTGGACTGCTGCAGATTATTATGCTTTGCTATCAGACTGGGAAGTCCTCTTATAAGAATTGTATTTTTGGTAACACTTTTCTCATCGTAGCTGTTGGACAGCACAGTGGCACAGAGGATAGCCTTGCTGTCTTATAGCTCTTTCTTCTTGAGTTAAATTTTTGGTTGCGATCGCTTTTATATGGAGTCTGTACATCTTCCTTGTCTCCAGTTTGGGTCTTGTCAAAGATTCCACTTTCTGACAATATCCCAAGTACATGCCATGGTTGAATTACCAGTCCTCTATAGAGCCTCTGTGTGTGTGTGTGTGTGTGTGTGTGTGTGTGTGTGTGTGTGTGTGTGTGTGTGTGTGTGTGTGTGTATATGCACACGTACACGTGTGTGTGTGTGTGTGTGTGTGTGTGTGTGTGTGTGTGTGTGTGTGTGTGTGTGTGTGTGTATGCATACACGTGCATCCTGCTATAGACTGACATCCTACCCAGATTAGCTTTCTCTGCCTTGCTCCCAATGATTGCCAAAATACACTATGGCTACTTGTCACCTTGAACTGAATAAAGTGTGTGTAAGAGAATGAATGAATCAATCTCACCTACTGCATTAAGTGTTCAGGTAAGTAAACTGAAATTAATACTTTAGCTACTGGTGTCAGCATGCAGAAGCATCTATATATAGCACTGCTACTCAGTGTTTGGTAACGTGTATATAATCTAGTGCTGCTGTGAATTACTATCATAGTGCCGTAACACAGTAGGCAGAATGTCTGCCTATGAAACACTCCAATATCTTAACGCAGTTTTTCTACAGTGTACGTCGTAGGCTGTACATTAAGTACTCATAAAGAATGTTAATCGAACTGCAGTGTATACTGGTAAATGAAGACACGTCATTGTCATGAGGGTGCTAGTATATCCTTGCATGGATTGCAGTACTTGTAATTCTGTTTTATACCACCTATTTGTAATAAGGCTATACATTAAATTGCCGAAACAAGGCACCTTTTAAGCCATCACTTATATACTTTCCACCCCTCCCATGCTCATAATTAATGACCGTGATCCTATGGTCTCCATCCTACTTTATATACTCCTAGCTAATAAGCAGATCATTTTTTTCACCTAGTTCATAATTCCTGTCACAGTGTGTCCTCCAGTCGGCAGTAGCTCATATCATTAGTAACATTACTTCATCATTTTTGTATCCCTGTCTTTGCACATAGTGTCCCACAGCTTTTAATAAAATATCCTGCACTAATTCTATCATTTCATTCTAGTGTATATGTTCAGACACATGCAACAACTGGAATGTCCATAGGGATACTTTACTAAAAGGATGCAAGACCTAAACAACCTGTCCTACATGGACCAACTCAAAGACCTGTCACTATAATCAGTATCCTACAGACTGCTAAGAGGTGACCTGTGTCTGGCATGAAGGCATCTTCCAACCCATTACTGATGGATTTACTGGTCTAGTGATCTAAATCTTTTCTGCAACATCAGCAGAACTGTTTAGAGGGACAGGTATATGTCACAGAGGATACCATTCTGTGGAACAGACTACCCAACACGTAAAATAAAGTTCATCCCTGTCCATTTTCAAGCACAACTTAGATCTATAGATGGGAAACAGCAAATTTACCCGGGGACTGACCCTCTACTATTAATGGACAGAGGCAGCTCCTAAATGCTTTATCCCATGTTTCAGTCCCCTCAAATTATCTATGTTATTCTCATTAGGGGTAATATATAATTATCATCCATGGGACAGGTAAGGTCAGTCTATAACCAAATGGGATAGGTTATTCTGAGCACAAAAAAGGAAATTAGCTAGGCTTAAAATGGCCTGCAAGGCCAGCTAGCCTAAGTACTAACATATGAATCTGTAATGACTTTTGCTCTGCGTGTCCATGTTATCTGCAGTCTGTTCCTAGTACATTAGTATGTAATACACAGTGAAATCCCTCATAAGAAGAACCAATATTCTTATCTGGTTTTGGATCATAGAATGAATGTCCTCTACATTTCTAATTGTGCTCTGCATATTATTTTCTAATATCCATTTCACAATGTGCTTTTCCTTTTTGTTATGGTATGTAAATTATCTTGTAATGTCCCTTAGATATCCTACACAGAACTATGGTATACGTCCTTATATCATATATTGTATCACACATCACTGCCCCATACTGTATTTTCTACATTCTGAATTGTACCTATTTTTTGACTTACAGTGTCCCCACCTCTGTCTTGTAGCACCAAGTCCATATTCCTTATTTGAGCGTTGTTCTTTCATTACACATCCTATATTATGCACTATTTCTGCCTGTTATCATTCCTCCCACATCTGTACACCAGATAATAATACCTGCTTTTCACCTTCAAGACTCTATCTGAAGAAGACTTGCAGTTGAAATGTCAATGTTAACCTTTAGTTTCCATTTACAAAGCATATTTAAAATACATTTTGTTTGTTTCCAGGCCACACAGAGCAGAACTTCTGTATGTTTCTGGTGAGTTACTACAGTCACAATACCTACTCTAACCCAAAGTTTTAGACTATAACATACAAAAGTTTCTATTTATACTCCTTGTTTCCTCAAATTTTATCAAAAGAGGTGTAGGTCTTATGAAACATCACTTTTTACTGTATCTGGTGTACCATCACATACGACCAGCACAGCTACTAAAGTGGGTCTTATGAAACATCTCCTGTTACTGTATCTGGTGTACCAACACTTTCAACAAGCACAGCTCCTGAACAATCTACTGGTCAGGTGAGCAGCTTTGTTTCCTGGGTGCCATTCATTACACTGATACTGAAATACCTGCTGGCACTAAGTAGTAATAGTTTAGGTAGCATATAACACAATATTCTCAGGTCCCTAACTCTGTTGAAGTGTAACTTGAACCAGTGGATGGAAACTGTGAAATTCTCCCCAGGTCTAGTAACTATGTCTCTGAAGGACAGAGACGGCTTGTAAAGCATACCCTGGCTTACATATAGCCTTAAAATAGCCTCTAAGGCTCAAACTTGTGGGATATATTTGGGATGCCTGGCTAGGCTTAAAAACACCCCAGTGGTTAGCATAGTTTATTTATTTATTTTTATTTATTATTTTTTATTTTACATTTGTTAACCGGGCTAGTATAACTGGATATATGTCCATTTTCAGTAGAGGCCAGGGGAGAAAAGCTACAAGCATAGGCAGTAACAAATAATACAATATATACAATAGTAACATGAGTTATAGTACATTATTCAGATTGTACATGAGAGAGGCTAGTATAGAGTCTTATAGTAGGATTAAGCCAAGATCAAATACTGATATCCTTCAGAAGGGACTCACAGAAACAGATAGCTGGTGCCAGAGCCATGGCCTAAAGGTAAACGCCAAAAAATGTATAGTCATACCCTTCGGGAAAAACAAGGTAACCCCAAGCTACCATATAGGTGGCAATCCACTAAGCACAGAAGAGGTTATCAGGGACCTGGGGACCCAGGTTGACAGTGGCCTTTCTTTTGACACTCACATTGCTAAAGTGGTTAGAAAGACCTTCTACATTGCCCACCTGATCATGAAGGGATTCACATCCAGATCTAGTGAGGTCATTGTTCCCCTGTACTCTTCACTTATCAGACCAATGATCGAGTACAATGCCCCATTCGGGATGTATCTCACCCGACATCTGCAGCAATTGGAGAGACCCCAAAGTTCCTCACCAAAAGGATAAAGGGACTCCAAAATCTGTCATATGCTGCCAGATTGAAGAAACTCCAGCTCTATTCAGTCGCATACCGTCTGCTCAGAGGTGACATGTGCCTGACATACAAGGCCATGTCCAACCCGGAATTAATGGACATGCTCCACCTCAAAAATCCAAATCCACCAAAACCACTAGAGCAAGCGACTTAAACCTTAGCACGGATATAAATAGGACGTGCTGGAGGGATAGATTTATCACTCAGAGACTCCCTATGCTGTGGAATAAAATCCCAGTCCATGTGAGGCAGAGCACCTCGCTGACTCTGTTCAAGAGAAATCTAGATCTGTGGATGGGAGATCGTAGGTTTACCCCGGGAATCATATCTGTGTCACTGCTGGACAGAGGCACAACAAACTAATGGGCACAGTATTTTTTCATATAAGGGGTGGCGTAAGCCACAAAAATTTGGGCTAGGCTTATAATGCCTTAGGGCAGATAGCCTAGTATAAACCTATGAACCTATGAACCTATGAGAACAAACAACATATGAGAGAAAAAAATATATATATATAAATGAAACAGTATAGAGATTTTTTTTTTATCTCTTTAGATTCTAAGTTGAGGTTAGCTTACTTGTTATTACAGGTAATCAGCAAAGAGCAGAAGAGTAGAGAAGTAAAGGGAGTACAAGATGGGGCACTGAGGTATCAGTCTGGGTTAGAGCAGGGACAAAGCCAATGTATTTTAAGATGTTCTTTGAGATGTTTTTTTAAAAAGCAGTGAGGATGCAAGAGTTGGGAGCTCACTTGGAAGCTGGTTCCACATTTTTCCCACTGTGTTGGTGAAAAGTGAGGCCCCAGCTTTGTTGTTGGATTTAATAGTCGAAACTGGAAGTCTATTAGCTGAGTGTAATGTAGCCAGATTTTTATAGGGAGTAATCAGATTAGTGAGGACTGAGTTATTATTAGGGTGGTAGAGGATCTTTTAGGTTATAACAAGTTGTTGACAAAGATGGTTTTGGAGTTCTAACCATCCTAGCTGTTTGAGGTTGACACAGTGGTGAGTTCGAAAGGGGGTGCCAGTGGCAAATGTGGCTATGTTGTTATAGCTGGTTGATAATTTGTTAAGGTTGTTTTAGATAGATTGGTATATATGGCAGAAGCATAGAATAGGGTAGAGATCAGGTGGGTTTGAGCAATAGTGGTTCTAGCTGTTGGTGTAAGGAAGGGCTTGATTATATAAAGGGAGCCTAGTTTTTTGTTAACAGATTTTATGGTAGTATTGATATGGTCATCATAGCTAAGGTTGTTGTCTATTGTTATTCCCAGGAGACGGGTTGTAGTGTCTGGGGAAATGCTAGTTCCATTGTTAGAGGTTATTGTGAAGTGAATTTGTGATGACTTTTGAGTAGGAGCAAAGAGCAGTAATTTAGTTTTTTTAGGGTTCAGGAGGAGACAGTGTTGCATAAGCCAATTTTCTACAGTGTTAATTACTGACTGGGTGAGGGTCTGGAGTGAGGTTATGGACTTGGCTGAACATATTAAAGTTGAGTCATTTGAATATTGAATGCAGCTGGCTTGAGGAATTTTGGTATTTTGATCATTAATAAATATTGAAAAGGGAAGAGGGCCTAGAATACAGCCTTGGGGTACTCCAATGTTCACAAGCAGGGGTGAGGAAAGATTATTGTCCCAGAGCACAGCTTGCTGTCTGTTTTCTAAATAAGATTTAAACCAAAGTAGTGCTTGTGGGTTGAGTGAGTGGGCGTTTAGTAGGTGATAATTAACCATATCAAAGGCTTTTGAAAGGTCGATAAATAGTGCAGAGGAAAGAGAATTAATGTTACGATTTTTGTTTATACAGTCAGAAAAGGATAGCAGGGCAGTTGTTGTGCCATGGAATGGTCTGAAACCATGCTGGCAGTTGGCAAGTAAATTATTATGGAGAAGGTGGTCAAGGAGTTGTTGGTGGATGCATTTTTCCATTATTTTGGCTATTGGGGAGAATAGGGTGATTGGTCAAAAGTTGGAAAGGTCAGTAGATGACCCACCTTTATGTAGAGGGATTATGTCGGACACTTTCCATATGGAGGGAATTGTGCTCTCTGTAATGGTTCTATTTATAAGGATGGAAATGGGATAGGCAATGGCTTTAGCTGCAATTTGCAGGTATTCAGCTGGTAGGCAGTCAGCAGAAGGAGTGCATGGCTTGAGTTTTTGAAGGAAGTTGCAAATGATGGATGTGGGTACAGGTTGTATATGAAAGGTGGGAACTGGGTTGTTTGGGGTATTTAATGGTGAAGTGGTAATAGGTGGTAATGTATTAGCTAGAGTTTGGATGGCTTCAGTAAAGTAATTATTAAAGGCATCAGCAATTTGCTTAGGGTTATTATGGGTGATACCTGATGGGACAGGGGTTTTAGAGTCACCTGGCTGGAGTAGTTTGTTAATGCCTGACCTGAACTTTTGTGGTTTTTGTTGGTGGGTTTGTTGGCGATGGAGGTAAAAGTATTTTTTGTCTAGGATAATGTCTTTTTGGTGGCATTTCTTAGCTGTTTAAAGTAAATGTGATCTGATGGGCTTTTAGAGGGTCTTCATTTGACCCAAATTTTGTTTCTTAGGAGGATCCTTTGCCTAGTTTGTTTTGTGAGCCATGATGCAATTTTAGTCCTAATTCGGGAGGAGCGGCAGGGGGCATGGTAATCTAGGATTTGTAGGAATCTAGTATTAAAGTAGGTGACTGCTTCATCAAGATGCAGATGATACAGTGGTGACCAGTCACATGCTTTCAGTTAATTTTGAAAGCTCTCTGGTTGAAAGTGGTTTTAGATCGGGTGGTTTTGTAAATATTACAATTAGGGATATGAAGTTTTTGTTTAATTATATAGGTTAGAGCATGGTCGCTGATATCGTCAGAAAGGGTTCCTGGTTTATAAGTGCCAGGATGGCTGTTAATAAGGATCCAATCTAGGGTGGTTTCCTTACCACTTGACTTATGGATTCTAGTATGGGTGGTTATTATTTGTGAGAAACCATAAAGATTTATGTGATTGATAGGATTGGGGGAGCTACATGTAGCCTAGTCTATGTTAAAATCGCCTAGTACAATGGTTTCCTGAGGTAGGTGGGTGGAGAGACAACTAAGTAAGTTTTCAAGAGTATTGATGTTGTTACCAGGAGGAAGATAGGAGCAAATTAGGTAGATGGATTTAGAGTTGTTGATTTGAAGTTTAGCAGTAAGGGTTTCTGCATTAGTATCTGTGGGTAGGGACGCATTGAAGGGTGAAACTTGAAGCTCTGATTTATACAAGATGGCTACACCTCTCCCTTTTTGGTTTTGCGATCACATCTAAGGATGTTATATCCAAGTGGGGTAATTTCCTGGTCTGGAGTTGAGGGCTTTAGCCATGTTTCTGTAATACAGAGAATATCAAATGTGTGCATCTCTAAGAGTGCATGAAGATGGGTAATTTTATTGTTAGTGCTACGGATGTTAAGGTGAACTATGAGGAGGGAATTAGCAGGTCTTTTTGGGGTAATGGAATTATGTGAAGTGAGGTTTTGAGGGTTACTTGGAATTCCTGAATTGGGGCCAGGGTTTGCATGAATATCACCATCTAATAGGGGATGCTGCTGAGGTTTTTGTAATATCTTTAGGAATGTGTAGTAGTTATTTAAGTTTTTTGTTATGGAAGTAAGTAATATGGGAAGATCTATGATACCTAGGAAGTATATAGGTAGAAGTGGAGGTTATATTAATGTGGTTGAGAAAGATTCCATGATAAACTAGTAGAGTTTGATGGTGGGGGTAGTGTAGTTTAGGCAGAGACCAGTGTTCAATGAAGATTAGTGTGTAGGGTAGAGTTAGAGAGGCTAGAATAGTGGTTAAGAGTAGTAGGTTTGTGTATGTAGAGGTATGTGTTGAGGCCATTTTGATGTGTGGGTTGAGAGGTAGAGTAGGTAAGGGGATGGAGTCTAGTAGAATGCTAAAGTAAAGGTGGCAGAGGGAGAGAGAGCTGTAAGAAGTAGAGAAGGTTAAATGAAGAAGTTGAAATGGTGCACTAAAATAGAGATGGTAGTAGGAGAAAAAGCTGGATAATGTTAGCAATACAGGATGTAGTAGTGCAGAGGTGTTGGGGAGGGGGTATAACAAAGTGTAGAGTTACTTTAAGGATTTAATGAGGTTAGAGGTGGGGTTGTGAAGTAGATTTATTGAAGTTAGAGGTGGGGTTAAGTAGAAGATGTAAGTGATAGAGTGGTGGGGGAAGGGGTGTGGCTGAAGAAGTATAAGGCTGAGAGCACTGGGGGTAGGTGGGAAATGGGGGTAGGGCAGGGGAGCAGAGTGAGCCCGCAGGGTGAATGGAGTGGGTAGGAGCAAGTAAGGTAGGTACAGCAAAATAGTTATCAGCTGTCTTTAACAGTAGGGGAAGAACAAGGTAGAAATGTCAGTGTGTATCCTTATTGTAATATAGCTTTTCTTAAATGAGTGTTAGTTAACGTGGTGTGGGTGGAAGTACCAAGAGTTTAGCAGGGGGAAAGGAATATAAAGGTAAATTGCTATAAAGAAAGGTTAAGACCTATGGTAATTGCAGGTAATAAACAGTCTGGTAGAATACTGCCACCTAGTGGGCAGCAGGGAAATAGGAGCTTGTAGAGGTAAGTAAGAGGAATTCCCCAGACAAAAACAAACTGTGGCTTAGGGAAAGGAAAAAAAGGTTGGAGGAGAGGTAGCTAGGAGTCTGCGATAGGATGCTGAGTCTCACACAGAGGGGTTTACAGGCATACTAGGCAATGGATAAAAAAACACAGGTAATTAGCTACATACATGTACAATTGCTTAAGGCTATAAGCTTTTTATGAGCTTTTTATAGAGATAGATTGCCCATACATGTCAAGCAGAGTGCCTCTTTGGTCCTCTTCAAAAGGAACCTTGACGATTGGATGGGAGAAAGGAAATTCACCCCGGGGATCACGTCAGTTGCCCTGCTAGACAGGGGTCCAGGGAAGTAAATAGTGTGGGAAGAAATAGCCAGGGAATTGTTATGGCTAGGCTTGTATAGGCCCTAGGGCTGATAGCCTAGTACCAACCTATGAACCTATGAAGCCAGGGAAGCAGTCAGTTTCAGGGGAGTCTTCAGGTAAGCAGGTGGTTTCCTTTTTAGTATTTGTGGCAGGGACGGAGCACTCAGAACACTTTACTGTAAGAAAGGAGAGATAAACACCAGGTTAGAAGGCTTTAGTTATGGAGAGTGAGGGGAAAAGGAAGGGAAAGTAGGGAGAAAGACCTTATAGGTATGAGAAATAAAAGTAATCATGAGAGTACAGAGGAGAGATATAAGTACAGAGAGGGTATAAGAGATGAGGAAAAGAGAGCAGCAGAGAATAGAGATAGTGAATGCTAAGTGGAGATAGAGTTAGTAAAAGTAGGAGGTCAAGTCAACAGAATAAAGGGTAGCAGAGGAGCATAATATAGTATTCAGTAGCACTCTAAACAGAGACTTGCAATAAAACCTGTTTGTCAAATCCCTAAACACTCAATATGTTAGACATTGAATTACTTGGTCGTTACACCTTATAGCAAGGATAGACAGTAAATTCATATAATAGTCATTAGCACTCTCCAGCCAGATAACTTATCCTTTTCACCTGCAGTAGTGAAAGGGAGGACTGGGAATATCAAAGACCACAGACAGGCTTGTATTGCACAGCAATTAAACATCAGTGGTACAACATATACTTAGAGGCTCACAGGAGAAGGTGAAAATTCAAAACAGACGTTAACATAGATAATTCCAATTATAGACATAGGACACAGCATAAAACACAGCTGTATCAACCATTCAGCGTAAAAGATACACTGAAATCCCAGGGAAAAATAGTAATCACAGCATAAAATATAGTAGACATAGAGAGGATTAGTTGTAGTCAGGTGGCAAGGACTGGCTACCAAAGTGAGCGAGTACCACAGGTAAATGTTGTTGCCTGTTAAAATATTTGGGAGACGGTTGTTCCCACTTACAAATAATCTGGCAGTGTCTAGACTATGCAGAGAGTAAATAGTATGGTGTCTGTTGCTTTCGCTATAACCTATAAACCAGTGATCATAGCATGTGGCACCAGCTGTCTATTATAAAGGTTTCTAGTAAATATCATTTCCTGTCTGTTGTTCAGTTTAATGGAACTGAATACAATAATTAACACTTGGTTAACTTTCTAAAGTATGAACATACAATACCTAGATTCTGTAATACATGCATTTCCCATCAGACATTAGCTGTACTGTGACCAGCAAAGGCCAGCTACTATTTTGACTAGCACAAAAAAAGTGGACTAGAAATCAGAATTATGCAGCATTTGTTGTGCAATTAGCAAATGTCACCATTATCAAACAGGTGTATGAATTATTAAACATCGAGACCTAATGTTTACAAGCCAAAGACAAGACAGAACAAAGGTATTATTAACCTTTCCTGTGGTATTACACTGAAAAAATGCTTACCCCCTGCTCATCTCAATGACATGAAAACAATTTCCCTTACACTGATATAAAATGGGGTAAACCAGCACTGAAATCACCTCCTGACTTCCGTTACTGTTTGCTTGTTAAACTATACTAAAATAAAAAATGTATTTAATGAATGTGGATGAACGAAAGTGCTTACAATTAAACAGTTCCTTCAAATTGTGACCTGTGATTTTTTTTTTTTTAATTTTAGTCGCTGTTTTTTTATTTATTTTTTGTTAAACTATACTAACATTTTGTGCACCCATAGCCGGCTTTAGGCACCAGCGAACCCTGCGGTCGCTGGGGGCCTCCTGCTTCTGGGGGGCCCCCAACCACAGCAAGTTTTCTTATCTTGATATTTTGTAACATGTCTGTCAAACTAACAAATGCTAGTACAGCAATTTTGTATACTTAATAAACCAGGTGGGTAATAAGTTATTTATATCTCCTTTAAAATTCAAAGATAACTTTGGTAGCAGTAACAGTGTTTCATCAAGTAACAGGCTTCACAATTCCATTAAATATTTTACCACTGCAAAAGTGCCTCTGGCTTATTCAAACCCTGCTTGGTGGACATTTTCTCCACTAAAACCAACATAGACAACTTTAGGTATCTGCAATACCTGTGGCTGCAAGGGAGCCCCTTAATCATTCTTGATAGTGTGAGGGCCCCACAAAAGTAGCTGATGGTTAGGAAAATGAGGAAAAAAATGTATTAATTTCCTGATTATGCTCTTTAACCTGAACAGGGCTGTGCTATGACCCTGGTAGGCTAAAGCTGATAATGAACATAAACAAAGTAAGCAGTAGAGAGGCCAGCAGGCAGAAGTGACTGACTCCTGATTTGAGTGCCAATCTTGAAAGAAGAGCTGACGCTTCCGATCTTCAGGGATATTTTTGTTTTCTTTCAAGGAGTTTTATAAATACTGGTAGAACACCAGATACTAGAACTCTCAACTTCTTTACTGAAGAATTCAGTACAATACCAAAAATAATAGCAGAATAATGCCTCAAAATCAGGAACACATTTTAAATATTACTCTAATTCACTTAAAAAGTTAATAGAATAATATCTTTTGCATCAATATACATTTTTGGATAATTCAAAGCATAAACCTCTGATGCCTGGAATTATCGATTGTCTGTATTCCTGATTGATTCATTAGCAAATCAAAATTTTTATGAAAGACAGAGCAAAATCAGGTAAGGTCTGCGAAATAAGAGACAGTGACATTTACGCATTTCTCCTTACCAAGGTAGAGTGACTTACCCCTGCTGCTGTTTGATGATTGTTAAACACTAAACTGGTGTGGCAGTACCAGTGCTGCACAGTGTATTGCTATTTGCTGAAATAAGTACAAAACTAGTATTGTTTTGACTTTTGTGTGTGTTTGTAAAAAATATCACTGATTTTTATCTCTGCACACACCCAATAATGTTAAGATACATATGGTTATCAGTGAAAAATGTAGCTAACAAGTCATTGCATTTCAAAAGTAATGCATGAAATGTGTCACAGAACATTCAGGCAATTTAATCTTCAAGGAGACTGGTGGCCCCCACTACAAAGACTGTATAAATTGATACAGGGAACTCCCTTAATCATCTTTGACTGTGTCAGTTCCTCACAAAAGCTGTTGCTGGTTGGGGAAAAAAATGAGAAAAAAATGCATTAATTTTCTGATTACGCTCTTTAACCTGAACAGGGCTGTGATTTGACACTGTTAGGATTAAGCTGATAATGACCTCTGCTCTCATCTGCACTTATTCTAAAACTAGCCTTGCTCAGATGTGTGTGTAGAGAAAGTTGCTGTAGGTTTTTTAGGGGGTTACTTCTTTAATTTTCATTTCAGTCAAACCATAGAGGTGTGCACATGAGGTTATTACAGTTTATCTTTGGGCTGAAGACAGCATGACCATTGTTTTTTTTTACTTTTCTCACAGACCTCAGAGGTGTATAAAGAAGGTTACTATAACCTGTGTAGGGACAGTGTACTGTCTATGAGAAACAAAGTAAACTACATTACTGTAATCATTATTTTTTCAATATCACATCAGACATGTATACAGGTAGCTTTCACTGATGGTTAGGGTTGAGGAGTGAGAAGGCATACTATGTATATCTATGTCAGCATTCAGCTGAAACACATAACTGTGGCAATTTGAACCTTTGCTTTCATCCCAGTCATAGGCTCATAGGTTCATAGGTTCATACTAGGCTATCTGCCCTAGGGCATTTATAAGCCTAGCCACAGTGTGTTTGGCTTTCGCCACCCATTTTAAGTGAATTTTGCTATACCCTTTTTCGAGGTTAGTATACTGTGCCTCTGTCTAACAGTGACACAGAAGTGATACCCGGGGTAAACCTACGATCTCCCATCCACTCATCAAGATTCCTCTTGAAGAGAGTCAGTGAGGGACTCTGCCTAACCTGGACTGGGATTTTATTCCAGAGTGAAGGGAGCCTCTGGGTTATGAATCTGTCCCTCCAGCATGTCCTATTTATTTCAGTGCTGAGGTTCAAGTCTCTCGAGCGCGTAGCTCGATAGGATTTAGATTTTCTGAGGTGCAGCATGTCCATTAATTCCGGATTGGACATGGCTTTATACGTCAGGCACAGATCGCCTCTGAGCAGGCAGTATGCCATTGAGTAGAGCTGGAGTTTCTTTAACCGGGCAGCACATGGCATCTGTCTGAGCCCTTTGATTCTCTTGGTGAGGTACTTTTGAGGTCTTTCCAGTTGCTGCAGGTGTCTGGTGAGGTACATCCCAAAAGGGGCATTGTACTCAATTATGGGCCTGATGAGGGATGAGTAAAGAGGCACGATGACATCCCCTAATCTAGATGTGAATCCCTTCATGATTAGGTGGGCTATATAAAATGTTTTTCTAACCACTTTGGCCACGTGGTTTTCAAATGAGAGATTGCTATCAACTTGGGTCCCCAGGTCCCTAATTACTTCTTCCGTACTTAATGGATTACCACCTATGTGGTAATTTGTGGGCACTTTGTTTTTGCCAAAGGGGATGACTATACACTTTTTGGCGTTTAGCTTGAGGCCATGGCTCTGGCACCAGTTGTCTGTTTCTATGAGGCCCTTTTGTAGGATGCTTGTGTCGGCTGGAGAGTCGATTATGGCGCCTAGTTTGCAGTCATCTGCGAACTTGGTCAGCCACAGTCCTTCCATGTTGGCCTGTACCTCCGAGAAATATATACCAAACAAGAGAGGTCCCAGGACTGAGCATTGTGGGACGCCACTTGTAACTGGTTTGGAGTCTAACATGGCTCCAGCAATTCTAACCATGTGGGTTCTGTCCTTGAGCCAGTTTTCAACCCATCTAGTGACATATGGGTTTATATTTAAGCTGGTGAGCTTATCTATAATGCCCGATTGGGGTATTGTATCGAAGGCTTTTGTGAGGTCCAGGTAGGCTGTGTGGACCACCTTCCCCTCGTCAATGGCCTTGGTGACTGTTTCAAAGAAATCGACCTGGTTTAAGAGGCAGGATCTGCCCTTAACAAAGCCAAACTGGGTAGGATCCAGTGTCTGTAGGTCCCCAATATCTTTATTTATGAGGTTCATGATGATCCTTTCCATAGCTTTGCAGACCAAGCTAGTCAGGCTTATGGGGCGATAGTTTCCAGGATCCGTTGAGGCACCACCTTTGTGGAGAGGGACCACTGTTGCTGTACGCCACTGTTTGGGTACATATCCTGTAGTAAGGCTGAGATTGAACAGTAGTTTTATGTTTGGGTTTAGCTCTTTTTGGAGTTCATGTAGGATGCAGTCCGGGACACCGTCTGGTCCCATTGATGTTGTGTTTTTTGCTTTGGAGAGGGCGGCTCTTGCCTGAGCATCTGAGATGTCAGGGGGCAGCACTCTGCTGGGATAGATATTTTCCCTTTTGTTGGGGAGGGGGGGGAGAAGTTTGCACTGAACCTGTCAGCTAGAATGTTGGCAATGTCTGTGTGTTCAGTGTATTTTTTGTCATTTTGGACTAATTCTGAGCATATCTGGGAATTCCCATCCAGGTTCCTAACATAACTAAAGAAAGCCTTGTGATTATCCTTAGTGTCCTGTGCAATTTTTCTCTCGAAGCTGGCCTTAGACGATTTTATGAGTGCCCATAGTTTTTTGCTAATACTGATCAGAGATGCCTTCCCTTTTTGGGATTTTGCTCTACCATGTAGTAGCTTCCTCCTTCTACTGTATAATTTGTTTATGGCTGGGGTCCACCAGACAGGACGCCTGCCTTTGGAGGATTGGGTCTTGGTTTTATTTGGGATTCCATGATCCATGCATTCCTGAAGGTGTTCATAGAATGTGTTTATAAAGGATTCTGTGGTCTGGGCCATATTTTCCACAGGCCAGGGGACTTTGAAGTATTCCACCTCGGTTTTGAGGAGTGTGAAATTTGCTTTAGAGAAGTTTTTCACTTTGGTTTTCTGGGCAGGGGGTGGGGTCGGGATGTAAATATCCAGTGAGATTAGTTTATGGTCTGATCGTACCATTGAGGGATACACTTCTGGTCTGGATCATAGAGCCCCCATGTTGGTGATGATCAGGTCCAGTATGTTTTCCCCTCTTGTGGGAGTGGTATCAAGTTGTTCCATAGCATCTGAGTTTATAAATTCTAGGAACCTTTGGGCTAGGGTGTTGGAGCTAGAGTAATGCTCCCAGTCTATTTTTGGGTTGTTGAAGTCGACCAATATAATGGTGTTTGGAGACACCTTCATATTTTCCAGTGTTCTCAGGAAGGCCGAGTGGGGTTCCTGGGTTTGGGAGGGTGGTCTGTAGCAGGCTATAAACTGGAAGGCAGTTTTACCCACTGTTAGTTGCACATGGATAGTCTCTGATGCTTCGTGCTGTGCCACCAACCTGGAGGTGTTGGTGTCTTTGACGAATATTGATACTCCCCCTCCTTTTGTGGTTCGGTCCAAGTTTTGGGGCCGAAAAGCATGGTATGAGGTATAACCTGGTAGTGCTGGGGTGCTCTCGGGAGCCTTGAACCAGATTTCTGTTACTGCACAGATATCAATGTTCTCCATGCTAAGGAGAGTTTCAAGTGCGTGCATCTTGAGGTTTAGACTTCTGGCATTGAGTAGCATTACTCTTAGTTTCTTATCCCTTGTGATACCTATGGAAGTGGGTTTGTCTTTTGAGCCTTGCCTAAAAAAGGCAATATGGGGGTGTCAAGAGCCTTTGCCAATATCCGAAAGCCCAGGGGTGACAGGTGCAAGCCATCCCTAGCGAAGCATCATGGCTTGTCGAGCATGTCATCCCAGGCTGACAGGCATTGGATCCCCTTTGAATGACACCAATACTTAAGCCAATTGTTGAAATTGATCATCTTGTCTTCATATTGTGGCATCATTCTTGGTGAGTGTAAGATGCTACTCAAGGTCAGGGTCATACCGGCCTGGGCTACATGCTCAGAGAGCTCCTCTATGTCTCTTTTCATGTAGTCCAGGGAGGTACATCTCAGATCATTCACACCAGCATGGACAATGACTGAGTCATATTTGTACTTGCCTTGGAGTGACCTGAGTGCTTGTGTTATGTGGCGGACCCTAGTGCCCGACAGGCAGCTCACCGTGACCTTCTCCTTGTTCAGCCTGGTGAGAGGGATGTCAATGTGCCTGACGATAGTCACCTATTACAAGTGTATCAGGTGTGTTGTTTAGCCTTAAGGGCTGTGACTGTTCGGCACACTGGCTTTGTGAGCTATGTGTTGCACGTGTTTTGTTTTCGGGTAGCGGTTGCTTGGGTGTCTGCTTTGGAGGTCTCTGCTGCTTAGGCAGATTTTTATTTAGAGCCTCCGAGTATGTTTTTGTGTGTTTATGTGTTTGGTTTGCTGTCATGGTAGGTCTATGTGAGACTGGAATTGTAGTGAGTGTGGTTTCCTTCTCCTCCTGACTGGTTACGCCAGTACTGAGTTGAGAGAGCTTAGCCTCCAGTTTGGCTATATGGTTGCATCTCTCACACTAGAGGGCTGCATAGGCAGTGACTGACTTTTTTGGGGGCATTAGTGACACAGGCCATATTCCTAGACTGGACCTCTGTATCCAGACAGCAAATAGCTTGTTTGTTATGAGCTACTATTTTGTCAACTTTGAATATTAAGCCTTGGGTACAACTTATATTTTCCTAGAAAAAAAAAAAAAAGACTGAAATTCTTTTATTGCTCATGTTTTTTGTTTATGGCACCATTGGATTAAAAGGTTGGGAAAATGCTCTAAAATGCATTGCAAACCTAACCCTATGGTTTCCTGGGCCCTGGCTTAGTGAGTTATTCCCTAAATAGCTATTATTGTGCAGTCTTGGTCAGGAAAGGTGTGCTGAAAGGTTGCAAGGAAAACTTAAGATGAACAGCAGCAATTAATTTCCTTCTTTAATCGTAATTTCTTTTCAAGCTGACATTGGATGAAAAGATTATGTAAAAAGAAAAATAAATAAAATCCACTTTAGAGCATATAGACAGCATTTCACCTAAGTCTAGACCTGTACATAGAGTTGCTATAATGTATCATTGCTGTAACTAAAATGCCAGTAACTGTGAATGTCCCTATACGAGATGGAAGAATATAGCGTGGTACATGCACCTGGTGTACTGTAAGAGCATTGTAGCTACAGGTAAGTCTGCACAAACTAATGCTAAAAGTTTGCAGCATGAACTAAAAGGCTGCTTTGGAGGGGTGGCAGTGGCAGGGTTACTTTGACAGAAGTGCCTAGGGGGTCCCCAAACTTGATATTTGCTGGGGGCCCCCAAAATGCTAACACCGGCCCTGTGTGCACCAAAGCAATTTTGATACCACAAATACACTACCTACCAAAGTGAAACACAGTAACTACATGACTATACTGATTCAAGGGATAATTTCCTGATAAAGTCTTGTATGGTCACTTGTTAAAGAAAGTAATTAACATATAATTATCAAGGCATACCTACAGGCTTTGTATACAAAGTTCACTGGCTATCTGTGTCTGACCCACCCCTTCTATGACTATAATCCTAAACTCCAAGCCTTACTGCCCCTCCTTGCATCTCATCTTGAGACGTTGCTTCCGTAAGAAGATTTCCATAACTCTGTAAGTATATACATTCTCATTGTAATCTCAAAAAAACAGTGTTACAGCCACTGGTAAATACTGTACATGAAAAAATTCAGTTATAGTACATGGAACCAGCTGTGTTAATGCAGTAAATATTTTGCTGAAGCAGAAGAAATATCATTGTCTCTAAAATCTATTGAAACATGCTAAACCAGGATAGTCTGAGGTGCATGCATTCTAGAAAACCATAATCAGTAACCCATGCCCTGGTCAGTTTGTATTTTTTTTCTCATAATAATCACATATTTAAAAAAACAGTGGTATCTATCTTTTTTATCACCTTTTCTATGCATCTATAGTGTCTTTGTCTAAACCATTTGCTAACTATCTATTGATTCATTGTGAGTCTATATTTCACATGTAGGGTATTTTCAACACCAAGTAATGATACAACACAAAGTCCCCTGATTACAGCCTGCCTTTAAATAAAACATTTTCTTGCTGTCATCATGTTATGGGTCAAAATATATTTTGGGTTCTCTTCGGTTTACAGTACGGAATGCTCCAAGTGCTTCCTGCGCTTTTGTAACGTTGATGGGAATACCAGTAATAGGACCAAACTGGTGAATTTGTAAGCACCAACAACAGCTACGGATGTTAGTCCAGGGCAGGAGTATTACTTGCAGAAAAAAAAAGAGGTTGACTTGCTAAGACACTCAGTAATTATTTACACTACATAACAAGGCCACTTTGATAAATACACTGTAAATATACCCCAGTCCTGTAGACAGGGGTACACCTCCTTTTAAGGATCCACAAAACAAAAATATACAGAGTATCTGTTAAACCAACTGACATCATTAAGAACATTGAGTCTAAGTCTGAACATTTAGGAAGCGTATGAACAGAAGTTTCAGAGACATGAACAGGTTCTGCAGGGTCAACCAGCCAACAATTGTACATACCCTGCATCCACCGCCACCCCCACCCCCCGGCAAGCCTTTTTATCTAGACTCAGCTCTCACACTGGTGCTTAGTTAAGCCACACCAGCTATGAATTTATCAAACTCAGCCAATCAACAAGCTGTCAGTCTTTTTGCAGTTAACTGCTTTACTGCTGGCTTCTTTCTTAGCAGATTCAATAGGTTATCAAGTTTTCCTATAAAGCTGTCATTACATTTCCTTGTATATTGCTTTTCTAAAATGTATTCCTGTACTATCTTGCAACTTTTCATCTAACCTTTCATCTACAGCTAATCTCTGTGCTGTTAATCAAAACTAAAAATCACTGCAATACACCTTCAAAAATAAAAGTTACAAAAATGCTACTCAAATACACATGTTGCAGACACAGACAGAAAGAGAGACACTGACACACACACACAGACACACACGCACACACACACACACACACACACACACACACACACACACACACACACACACACATACATATATGAAAAAAGTGACAGCCTGAGAAGAGAAATAGGTGAAGTGCTCATGTTGGGCAGGTTATGGCTTAGGGAGTTTTCATTTAGCAGAGAATATAGGGTCTCCAGGGGAAATCATAGGAGCTAGAGATTTTACTAGCACATATAGTCAAGCATGGACAGGCAGAGTAAAGCTACAAAGGGAATAGCAACACGAGGTCATTAGGGAGGACAGGATGGTAAAGGCAGGAGAGAAAACAGCAGGGCACAGAACATAGGCAAAAGGTGTGAAATGTTTACAGGTAAGTGAAGTGAGCCAGAATAAAGTGGACATAGAAACTGAGACAGAAGCAGTCATACAAAAAAAGACATGAAGAAGGAGACCAAGGTGAAAGGCCATAGAAAGACAGCAGTGACACATGCAGGAAAAGACACAGCCTTGCAGGAGCAGCACAGGAGAAGAATGAACTGTGGAGTAATGGATATGCAGCCAAATGGGAACGACAAAGGGTGAAAGGAGCAAAGGGGCATAAAGTTAAACAGAGCTTGTAAAGGTGTGCAAGAGGGACTCAAGCGGGATCAGGTGTAGCCAGGGAGGTAGTCAACAAAGGCACCAAGGAGGGTTGAGGTGATGCAACTGAATGTGGAAAGTACCAGACGGGAGGAGGTATAATGGATCAGAAAGTAAGGGATATGAGAGCCAGTGTGGAAAGACAAAGAGAGAGAGTAGAGGGGTTTGTTAAACAAGGCACCCAGTCAACAATGTGATTAAAAATCTTGGCAAGGAAGACAACAGAGCCAAGGTTACTGTGAAACCAGTCCTGCAACACAGACTTTGCAAAATAATAATAAGAGCCCTGGTCTGAATGTAACTGTGCCTTTAAAACCTGTTTTGAGGAAAAGGAGGGTAAACTACTGAATGTGATTGGACAGTGTCATGTTTAAATGCTGTTTTCTAACTACTGTGGATTGTCTGAAGAAGGACGTGTTTGCCTGAAAGCATTTACTTTTAATAAATACTTGGTTCAACTGATTTTATTGTGCCTCTGCCGTGTTGTCTTTAGCCATATATATATATTTTTTGGATTTCTTCAGGAGTTTGGCATAGAGACTTTGGTGCTGGATTTTTTAGTTACTGGATTCATTGCTTGTTTATAAATTCCTGCACACATAGCTGAGAAGAGGGGAGAAGATATAGAACTCGACTATCGTCCTTTACAACCGTTGCCATCATTGGTGAACACAACTACGAGGGGTATATTCAACACTTCTGTAAATCCATTTTTGAACACTTGACATCAGGGACATGGCTTCAAGGAATATGGAGCTGGATCTCAATAGCCGAGGTGAGACTGACTTTCAAGGGTTGTCTAATAGTCTGTACAGAAGTGCCACTCGTTTAAAACGCTTACAGTGGCAGAGATTTCACCTGGAAGCCTGCATTAAAAATATTATTGTACCTAGGGATCTACGTGTTTTGTGTATGCCCACACAGGGTGAGACATACCCTGAATTGCTAACAAGATGGCAGGAGATACATTTATGGACTAGCTTAGAGTATATGAGATTGCTCATTGACTTTTTCACCCCGGAGGAGAATCGGCTGATTAATGATGTTGATTCTCTAAAAAGGGACAATGAGCTTCGGTTCAGAGAAGAACAGCATGTAGATCGAGTCAATGAATTGTTTTGCATGATAGCGGCGTTTGATATCAGACTTCAGCGGATCAAATGTAAGAAACTTGTACGTGATTATAATGATTCTGCAGCAGGACGCATTTTCGTTTGGCCACGTGAGACCAATGGGGGACAACAGAGACTGGGCTCCGTTCAGAGTGGGAGGGAGCCCATTAGAAGCATAAGGGAGCTTACCTCATACCAGCAACGAGAACGGCAGATGGAACAACAGCAATCCGCAGTACCTGTCAGTGTTACGGAAAGGATATTGGAGGTTCCAACCACTACAACAGCTTTGACTGAGCCCAGTCAATCATCTGAAACAAGAACGGCATTTCAGAATAGCAGTTTCCCCTTGTTGGCGACTTTGACACAAGGAGATACAACATCCACTAGTGAGAAAGCTCCTTTATTGTTAGGAGCTAGGCCCAAAGAACCTTAGGGTTTTCATAGCATAAATTTTCCGATGCTACCGGCTCCGGTGAAGAAAAAGAACTCTCGGAAACTAAGCTTCTCTTTACAACAGGGACCAAAGAGATGCAGAGTTTCACAGTGGCACAGGGTACTGCTGACTGTTTTAATATTGTCTATAATTTATCTAATGTGGAGTTGTCTGATGTGCAATATTCAGTGTTAAACAAGGGCTTGACATTTGTTCCTGACAACATGTCTGAATATAGTCAGGTCATTATAGATGTCATGAGTTTTGCTAGAAACGTTTGTTTGAAAAATATATTTTATGACAGGGCATGTGAAGCTGCTGTAGAGTTAAAAAAACGAGTGATTTTTTACCGAACAACAACCCAACTGTTACTACTTTTGTTAGGATGTGTCAGATTGAAATTGAACACCACGTGCAAGATAAATGTAGATGCAGATATCATAATTTGACACGAGAACAACAAAATGCTTTAGAGCAGTTGCAGCATGATGATCGAATAGTAATAAAGTCAGCTGACAAGGGGGGGTAATTGTTGTTTTAAATAAGAATGATTATTGTGATAAACTCCATTCATTGTTGCAGGATACAACTACTTTTGTACCTCTGTCATCTGTGATGGTACACACTTTAAAGAGTAAAATTAAGACCTGGTTAATGAACATAGAGAAGAGTGGTTTGTTAACGCAGTCTCGGTATGAATTTCTCCTTATTGATCATCCTAGGATTCCCGAATTCAAGGGTTACCAAAATTGCATAAGGATGGCTCCAACCCTCCCCTACGACCTATAATGTCGGGGAGGGGTTGGGCCATGGAAAATGTGTCTATTTGGGTTGAATGTGCTTTAAGACCGGTGGTCGAGTTATATCCCAGGATTTTAAGAGATACTGCACATTTTTAACCGGTTTATCTTCTTATATGGAAGATTTTAATTGTTTAGATTATATGTTTGTCACTTTGGATGTGAGAAATTTGTTTACCGTCATTGACAATGGTTATGGGTTGAAGGCTATAGACCATGTTTTGGCCAATAAGGCACAGCTGGATGATGTCAGTAATGAAAGGATTTGTAGATTGTTGGCTTTAATACTTGAGCACAACATTTTTACATGCCCGGGTTCTCACTATAGACAGGCACAGGGTGTTGCCATGAGCACACCCTGTGCCAACTCTTATGCTAACTTGGTATTAGCATTTTGGGAGGATGAGGTGCTATTTCAGCAAATACATCCCTGGTCTGACAAAGTTGGACACTATGTTCATTTCATTAATGATGTTTTCTTTTTATGGAGGGGTACCAAGAAGGAGATGACTTCTTTTGTTAGTTACCTTGAGGGCACCACTGAGTTTTTTAGATTTACTGTTAGTTCTTCAACCTCTGAAATTGATTACTTGGATGTACATTTAGTGAAAGATGCATTGGGTAGAATTGAAACCATGCTGTATAAAAAGGATTGTTGGAAGAACAGTTTGCTGTCCTTTGACAGTATGCATCCGAGACATGCATTTGTGAATATAGTCAAGGGGCAGGCACATTGGATTTCCCGGCTCTGTACTAATGAGGAATGGTTTAACATAGAGACAGATGTCCTTATGAGCAACCTTATTGACAGAGGATATAACAAACAACTGATAGACAGGTCTATGAGAGAAACTAAGGTTAAACGTGAAGGAGCCGCAAAACCCTGGTACCATAGGGGTACTACTGGAGAGGTTGACATCAGGCATAATAGATTTGGTCCTCCACAAGGACAGTTTCTGCTTACATACAGCAGTGACATAGGGGGGGATCTGTGACATCATTACACGTAATTGGAAAGTGCTACAATCAGATCAAAGGATAGCAGGGATAGTTGGGGATGGACCCAGGTTTATTTTTAGAAGAAACAGGAATTTGAAAGACTTGCTTTGTAAGGAACCCTTGACATGTCCACCCACTACTATGAGAACAGGACGAATAGGGACTTATCCTTGCCATGATTGTAGGGCATGTATCCATATTAGCACAGATAATTCTTTTGTACATCCCAGGACAAGGCGGATTTATTCATTGAGGGGTTATGTTAACTGTAGAACTAGGAATGTAGTTTATTTAGCTATGTGCCTACTATGTGATTCATATTATGTAGGTAAGACCAACTGTATGCTGAAGGAAAGAATCTTTGGGCATTTATTTGATATAAGGCATCATGATGTATGTAATGCCTTAGCACAACACATTGAAGAATGTACTGATCATTTTTTCAAGTTTATAGTGCTACAAGTGATGCATAATAACATAAGGGGTGGAGATTTAACTAATAAAACTGAGTGCAATGAAACCAAATGGATAATTAGATTAGGGGCAGATAAGAGCCCTGGTCTGAATGTAACTGTGCCTTTAAAACCTGTTTTGAGGAAAAGGAGGGTAAACTACTAAATGTGATTGGACAGTGTCATGTTTAAATGCTGTTTTCTAACTACTGTGGATTGCCTGAATAAGGGTGTGTTTGCCTGAAAGCGCTTACTTTTAATAAATACTTGGTTCAACTGATTTTATTGTGTGCCTCTGCCATGTTGTCTTTAGCCATATATATATTTTTTGGATTTCTTCAGGATTTTGGCATAGAGACTTTGGTGCTGGATTTTTTAGTTACTGCAAAATAATGGAGGAGATGATTGAATTGCTCTTGAAGAGGCACAGCTGGGTGCATGATCTGGTGCAATGGCCTGCCACAGGAGATGCCTGAGGTGGTAGAAAGCAGGAGAGATGGCATAGAAAAGTAGCAATACCAAAAGTGTTATCTATGTCAGTAGACCAATGGAGAAAATCAGGTAATGCAATGTCTATCTGCAGCAGTCGGCAAGGTTGCTTGGGCTGGTAGAGAGATGAGGGTGACCTGGTACACAAAGCACTAAGTCAGGGATAGCCTTGGTCTTGTGCCAGAATGGACAGTGCTATTCAGAGGTTTACTAGAAATGTACATTTTAATTATATTTCCAAACATGGCTACAAGTGGAGGATTGTTACAGAAACAGAAGGAGGTTTCAGGCAGTAAAAAGAAGTAGACAGAAACATACAACAGGATCAGTCAAGACTCATGCAGACTATGGCTGGGTAATATTAAAATGCAATGCAAGCATTGTGGATAGGAGCATATGGGAGATGCAAGCAACAATGAAGGAGGACAGGGTGGACATTGTTAATATAAAAAAGAATGCATCATTCTCAAGGAGGTGTCTGGGTATAGATTGTTTAGAAATGACACAGAGAGGAATGGAGGCACAGTAACAATCTACATAAAGGAGGATATCAAATTCAGGGTTAGCGAGGAAGAGGAACACCGTGCCATGAAGAAGGTAAAGGAACAGGCAGAATCGCATCCTAGAGCAAGCGCCCTGGTGGCTAGGATACAGAAGGTACAAAAAAGTAGAGGGATTACAGATTATAGGCCCCCAAACTTTGAAGACATGAAGGATACAAGGAGACTAAGGCAAGGCATACAGGAGATGACTGACTGCAACATCAGGTCAGCACAGCGTGAGGACTGCATCTAATTCCTGGACAGTTTGAACATCTTTGGTACATTTGAGAAAAAGAACAACAGTTGGCACTAAAGCTAAGAAGGGTGCAGTATTCAGCCTCAGCACAGAGGAAAAAATCCAAAATTAGGCACAGCCAGGCAAAGCAAGTAAGCCCAATGTCAGAACACCATGCTTTATTAAATCCACATTAACGCTTAACTTACTCACCGGGTTTTCATCCTACTTCCACAGACTTCATCAGATGAATAAAAAAATTGTAATGTCGTATTTATACCTATAATCATGTGTAATTAACCAATAAAAACATATGTTCAGTCATTCGATTCACCTCTAAAATTACGACATATTCAAATCAAAATACAAAATACTATAAGTCTAAAGTTAAATGCCAAATGGCCTAAAGTTAAATGCCAAAAAATGCATAGTCATACCCTTCGGGAAAAACAAGGTTACCCCTAGCTACCAAATAGGTGGCAATCCACTGAGCACAGAAGAAGTTATCAGGGACCTATGTCTGAATATAGTCAGGTCATTATAGATGTCATGAGTTTTGCTAGAAACGTTTGTTTGAAAAATATATTTTATGACAGGGCATGTGAAGCTGCTGTAGAGTTAAAAAAAACGAGTGATTTTTTTACCGAACAACAACCCAACTGTTACTACTTTTGTTAGGATGTGTCAGATTGAAATTGAACACCACATGCAAGATAAATGTAGATGCAGATATCATAATTTGACATGAGAACAACAAAATGCTTTAGAGCAGTTGCAGCATGATGATCGAATAGTAATAAAGTCAGCTGACAAGGGGGGGTAATTGTTGTTTTAAATAAGAATGATTATTGTGATAAACTCCATTCATTGTTGCAGGATACAACTACTTTTGTACCTCTGTCACCTGTGATGGTACACACTTTAAAGAGTAAAATTAAGACCTGGTTAATGAACATAGAGAAGAGTGGTTTGTTAACGCAGTCTCGGTATGAATTTCTCCTTATTGATCATCCTAGGATTCTCGAATTCAAGGGATTACCAAAACTGCATAAGGATGGCTCAACCCTACCCTACGACCTATAATGTCGGGGAGGGGTTGGGCCATGGAAAATGTGTCTATTTGGGTTGAATGTGCTTTAAGACCGGTGGTTGAGTTATATCCCAGGATTTTAAGAGATACTGCACATTTTTAACCAGTTTATCTTCTTATATGGAAGATTTTAATTGTTTAGATTATATGTTTGTCACTTTGGATGTGAGAAATTTGTTTACCGTCATTGACAATGGTTATGGGTTGAAGGCTATAGACCATGTTTTGGCCAATAAGGCACAGCTGGATGATGTCAGTAATGAAAGGATTTGTAGATTGTTGGCTTTAATACTTGAGCACAACATTTTTACATGCCCGGGTTCTCACTATAGACAGGCACAGGGTGTTGCCATGAGCACACCCTGTGCCAACTCTTATGCTAACTTGGTATTAGAATTTTGGGAGGATGAGGTACTATTTCAGCAAATACATCCCTGGTCTGACAAAGTGGGACACTATGTTCATTTCATTGATGATGTTCTCTTTTTATGGAGGGGTACCAAGGAGGAGATGACTTCTTGTGTTAGTTACCTTGAGGGCACCACTGAGTTTTTTAGATTTACTGTTAGTTCTTCAACCTCTGAAATTGATTACTTGGATGTACATTTAGTGAAAGATGCATTGGGTAGAATTGAAACCATGCTGTATAAAAAGGATTGTTGGAAGAACAGTTTGCTGTCCTTTGACAGTATGCATCCGAGACATGCATTTGCGAATATAGTCAAGGGGCAGGCACATTGGATTTCCCAGCTCTGTACTAATGAGGAACGGTTTAACATAGAGACAGATGTCCTTATGAGGAACCTTATTGACAGAGGATATAACAAACAACTGATAGAAAGGTCTATGAGAGAAACTAAGGTTAAACGTGAAGGAGCCGCAAAACCCTGGTACCATAGGGGTACTACTGGAGAGGTTGACATCAGGCATAATAGATTTGGTCCCCCACAAGGACAGTTGCTGCTTACATACAGCAGTGACATAGGGGGGATCTGTGACATCATTATTTGTAATTGGAAAGTGCTACAATCAGATCAAAGGATAGCAGGGATAGTTGGGGATGGACCCAGGTTTATTTTTAGAAGAAACAGGAATTTGAAAGACATGCATTGTAAGGAACCCTTCACATGTCCACCCACTACTATGAGAACAGGATGAATAGGGACTTATCCTTGCCATGATTGTAGGGCATGTATCCATATTAGCACAGATAATTCTTTTGTACATCCCAGGACAAGGCGGATTTATTCATTGAAGGGTTATGTTAACTGTAGAACTAGGAATGTAGTTTATTTAGCTATGTGCCAACTATGTGATTCATATTATGTAGGTAAGACCAACTGTATGCTGAAGGAAAGAATCTTTGGGCATTTATTTGATATAAGGCATCATGATGTATGTAATGCCTTAGCACAACACATTGAAGAATGTACTGATCATTTTTTCAAGTTTATAGTGCTACAAGTGATGCATAATAACATAAGGGGTGGGGATTTAAATAATAAAACTGAGTGCAATGAAACCAAATTGATAATTAGATTAGGGGTGGATAAGAGCCCTGGTCTGAATGTAACTGTGCCTTTAAAACCTGTTTTGAGGAAAAGGAGGGTAAACTACTAAATGTGATTGGACAGTGTCATGTTTAAATGCTGTTTTCTAACTACTGTGGATTGTCTAAATAAGGGTGTGTTTGCCTGAAAGCGCTTACTTTTAATAAATACTTGGTTCAACTGATTTTATTGTGTGCCTCTGCCATGTTGTCTTTAGCCATATATATATTTTTTGGATTTCTTCAGGATTTTGGCATAGAGACTTTGGTGCTGGATTTTTTAGTTACTGCAAAATAATGGAGGAGATGATTGAATTGCTCTTGAAGAGGCACAGCTGGGTGCATGATCTGGTGCAATGGCCTGCCACAGGAGACGCCTGAGGTGGTAGAAAGCAGGAGAGATGGCATAGAAAAGTAGCAATACCAAAAGTGTTATCTATGTCAGTAGACCAATGGAGAAAATCAGGTAATGCAATGTCTATCTGCAGCAGTCGGCAAGGTCGCTTGGGCTGGTAGAGAGATGAGGGTGACCTGGTACACAAAGCACTAAGTCAGGGATAGCCTTGGTCTTGTGCCAGAATGGACAGTGCTATTCAGAGGTTTACTAGAAATGTACATTTTAATTATATTTCCAAACATGGATACAAGTGGAGGATTGTCACAGAAACAGAAGGAGGTTTCAGGCAGTAAAAAGAAGTAGACAGAAACATACAACAGGATCAGTCAAGACTCATGCAGACTATGGCTGGGTAATATTAACATGCAATGCAAGCATTGTGGGTAGGAACATATGGGAGATGCAAGCAACAATGAAGGAGGACAGGGTGGACATTGTTAATATAAAAAAGAATGCATCATTCTCAAGGAGGTGTCTGGGTATAGATTGTTTAGAAATGACACAGAGATGAATGGAGGCACAGTAACAATCTACATAAAGGAGGATATCAAATTTAGGGTTAGCGAGGAAGAGGAACACCGTGCCATGAAGAAGGTAAAGGAACAGGCAGAATCGCATCCTAGAGCAAGTGCCCTGGTGGCTAGGATACCGAAGGTACAAAAAAGTAGAGGGATTACAGATTATAGGCCCCCAAACTTTGAAGACATGAAGGATACAAGGAGACTAAGGCAAGGCATACAGGAGATGACTGACTGCAACATCAGGTCAGCACAGCGTGAGGACTGCATTTAATTCCTGGACAGTTTGAACATCTTTGGTACATTTGAGAAAAAGAACAACAGTTGGCACTAAAGCTAAGAAGGGTGCAGTATTCAGTCTCAGCACAGAGGAAAAAATCCAAAATTTGGCACAGCCAGGCAAAGCAAGTAAGCCCAATGTCAGAACACCATGCTTTATTAAATCCACATTAACGCTTAACTTACTCACCGGGTTTTCATCCTACTTCCACAGACTTCATCAGATGAATAAAAAAATTGTAATGTCGTATTTATACCTATAATCATGTGTAATTAACCAATAAAAACATATGTTCAGTCATTCGATTCACCTCTAAAATTACGACATATTCAAATCAAAATACAAAATACTATAAATCATGCTGTCTCCTCAGCACAGAAGAGGAAATAACAGAGCTACGGAGAGTGAACCCAAGGGAAGCTGCTGGCTCAGACAATATACTGGGCAAGGTGTTAAAAGGCTGTGCTGATCAATTATGGACAATACTCAAGGAAATATTTAATACCTCTCTTGCCATGGCAAAAGTACCTTCATGCTAGAAGGAAACTAACAGCATCCCACTACCTAAGAAAACCAATGCCTCCAGCCCTAATGACTACAGACCAGTCACTTTGACATCCACTGTTATGAAATGTTTTGAGCAGCTGATCAAAAAGCATCTTTCATTATGCCTACCTCCTGATTTTGACCCTCTGTAGTCTGTGTACAAAGCTAACTGCTCCACAGCTGATGCCATATCAGTAGCACTACACATCTCCCTTGAGAATTTAGAGGGCAAAGACAACTATGTGAGGATGCTGCTCATAGACTTCAGCTCTGCATTTAATACAGTGGTAGCAATACAGCTGCTAGAAAAACTGGCACATTTAGGAATCAGTAAACATCTCTGTAACTGGATCCTGGACTTTCTGACTGAGAGACCACAGAGGGTGTGTTCAGGTAAGAACACATCAAAGTGCATCACGATTAACACTGGGGTTCCACAGGGATGTGTTCTCAGGATACTGTTATTCACCATCCTGACCCATGACTGCTATGCGAAGCACAAGTTCAACCATTTCATCAAGATTGCTGATGACACCGCAGTCGTGGGACTCATCACAAAGAAGGATGAAAGGGTATACAGGGAGGAGGTGGCATCACTGATCAGTTGATGTGACGGGAGCAACCTTGACCTGAATGTAAGCAAGACCAAAGAGATTACCATCGACTTCAGGAAAAGGAGCACAAACCCCCCCAGCACTCAGGATCAATTGTGAGAGTGTGGAGAGGGTTAAGAGTACGAAATTCCTGGGTGTACACATATCAGAGGATCTGTCGTGGTTGGGAAACATGAGCCAACTGGTCAAGAAAGCACACCAGCACCTTCACTTTTTAAGAAGGCTGAAAAAAGCTAAGCTTCCTCCTCATATTCTCTCCACCTTCTATAGAGGTGCAGTAGAGGGCATCCTCTCCTGCAACTTCACAGTGTGGTTTGGAAGCTGCATAGTTACAAAAAGGAAGGCACTACAAAGAGTGGTGAGGGCAGAGAAGGTATCAGGTTCCAGTCTTCCATCGATACATCTTTATTCTGCCAAAAGCATCCGAAAGGCCACCAAAATAATACAGAACAATGTGCATCTGGCATCGGGCAGGAGATATCATAGCATCCGCTGCAGGAATACAAGATTCAGTAACAGTTTCTACCCTACAGTGATTAGACTTCCGAACTCGGGCACTAGTCCCTGGGGTCTGGACACATAAGTCAATTTTTATTGATTTCTGCAATATATACTAAAATATATTCCAAGTAAATGCAATATTTATTTTTTATGTCCATAGTCAGTATTATTTAACTCACTCGTGCAATATTAGACAAATAACTTAGGCATTTCAGACTGTAGTGTGTTTTGTATTACTTTAAATAAGGCAGTTAATTTAACTCGAGGCAGGTATTCTCTTTGTATATGAGTGTTGGCAAATGTCTCTGCTCTTTCTTGCATGCATTGGAAACAGTATTGTATTTGGTTCCTTATTACATGATCGAAGACACTGTTCTTCGAACATGTAATAGTCAAACTGAAAACCTTGCAAACACTAAACCGCGAACGGCCATATATGCAAATTTTTTCCTAGGTATAAAATTCAGTTGGTCGTTCTTGTGGTTTGCCCTGTTCCCCAAAGTTGAGCGATCTCGGAGTTGGTATATTTAGTTATGGGGGTCCCCACATTGGGTGGGTGTGGGGGGCGAAGCCCCCCACTTGATTAGGATTGGGAAGTGTGTTTCGTTTGTTTACAGCCTCGCAAATTTTTTCCCTAGGAAAAAATTCACGCACGTGACCATTCATGGTTATGTGTTTTTGATGTGTTTGGTTCGACTATTACGCTTTCAAAGAACAGTGTCTTTGATCACGTAATATAGACCCTTGTATTTGTCAGTTATGTTTATTCCTCTACTTGTATGTGTTATTTCACTTTCCTTTGTAATCTTAAAAATCAAGCTGATGCACAAAATTTTGTTTAGGCTACACGTGTAGTTCTAAATGACAAATAAAGTTTACTTTGACAAACATATCGAAGGAGAAACATGGGACAATGGAGGAGAGAAAAAAGAAGTAGGATAACAGAAAGATATACTCAAGAGTGGTAAGAATTTGCTAAGAACAAACAAGGAGATTCTCATCTCCAGGGCAGAGAAGGAATGGAACCTGCTTGATGTTTTAGACCAAGAGTCATTCAGCCTCCTGAGGTTAGACTGTACTAAGAAGGATAGAATTCTCAGTGCCATCCTAAGCAAGTTCAAAATGGCCAGCAGAGGCACCAGAAGCTGTTGAAGACTGGGGGGGGGGGGCGGAGGGTGAGAGGGGCACTTAGTGATCTAAAAAGGGCAATTTTTTAAAACTATTTACTTCCACAACATAGGTTCACTTGGAGGACATTTTAAGCTTAGCCAATTTCCCTTTTGGCACTTGAATTAACATTTCCTGATCGGTCTTACCTATCCCATGTCTGATAATTGCATATTAGCCCTAGTGAGAATAACTGGGATCATACCATAGATAATTTGAGGGAACCCATGTAAGGGATGCAACATTTAGAAACTGACTCTATCCATTAGTGATGCGACGACTGGGGAGAGATGGGCGAAGGCTGCCAGCCTAGTCAAATAGAATTTGATACATAATTCTATCAACTGTATAAATAAATGTAAAATACAAGCTTGTGCTTTTAATTGTAAGAAAACACTGTAAAATGTGGACTTCAATATTGTTGCAACATCGCCATCTGCTGTAAGGAAAACCAAGCCAAGTATTTCAAATGTGTCTTTTTAAGTTGAAAAGATCTTATGAATCTCTTTAATGTTTTACAAGTCGGCTCCAATGCAGCTGGATGAAGGTTTCTTGCCCATTGTTTTAAGGTTAAAGTTTATGACCAGAATTTAGATGTGGAAGGTGCTTTATTGCTCTAGTTTCTTTTAGAATATACATGTGAAATGCCTTGTATTGTTGTACATTTCTGTGCAGGTGTTAGATTGCTAAATAATGCAGTTTGTTTGCCTGGGAAAACCTAAGTGTTAAAAATGATGTAATTTGGGGGGACCCAGCAAACATGTCTGTTAGTAATGTTTAAATACTATTTCTCACAAGAGACTGTAAGCATTTTGACCTTGGACATTCACTTATCAGCACTCTGCCTTGTGCTCACATGTAAGTTTTAGCACTGTGATTTCTTGTAGGAATAGTTAAAGCTAGTAAAGATTAATTAGGTATTTTTCTTTGAAATCTGACCTGCCTACTGTATTATTTTACATTTCTGTGTGATCTCTGAACTCTTTGATATCTATGTGGTGTAGAAGTTTTGTCTTTTTTTTAATTATTTATTAGTAAATATTTTTAAAACCTTCTACCTGTGGCTGATTTGTGTAGACATAAGCTCTAGAGTACATTGCATATTTATAGAAATTATTGTAATAGGCCATTCTAAAGTAAGCCTTGACTGTTAGTCATACTACCATTGGATATTAATATTGCACAGTAATAATTGGACACCCTTTTAATAGCCTTTTAGTAGCTGATATTATTAACTGGGTAGTGGCAGTAATTACTACCGTATAGTCTGGGTAAAGGGGCACAGTTGGAGAATCTGTGTCAGCCTTTCCCAGGAGGGTCTGTGAAGTTGTATAAATACTTATCTCAAAGTGTGTGTGTGTGGTGTGTCAGCTACCTGGGCAGGGACACGAAGCACTGGTTGGACAGAGAGGGTACTGGAGGTTAGCTTGCCAGCTAGGCTGAGATCTGGACCCTATAGCTACGCCTTTGGGGAGTCTTAGTGGGGACCTGGAGAGCAAGGGAGCAACCAGCCCCAGACTGTGATCTCTGTGTGCACTTAAGGGAAATTGTACTTTACTGTGTGTATTAGTTATCCTTTCCTCTTCTATGAGACGACCTCCCTGGTGCTAGTGATGAGGATTGAGGCTCCTTGATTGCTGGGCCAGGGCACAGTCGTCACAAGTGGCATGAGGGGCAATCCTGGAGTACATTTTCTATTACCCATCCTTAGATCCAACTTGCATTGAATATGGACGGGGATGAGCTTTGTTTTACTTGAATGGATAGCCTGTTCTGTAACAGTGGTAGCCTCTGTATATCCATCTCTCCACAAAATTCAGTTTAGATACCTGGACTGAGTATTTCTGATGCCATTTGACTTGCTGATGTTCAGTAGGTCCATCTGTATTAGGTTGGAGGATGCCTTGTATGCCAGACATGTCACCTTTAAGCACTCTGTAGGATACGGAGTATAATGATAAATATTTGAGGTGGTCCATGCAAGACCTATTGTTTAGGACTTGTATCCTTTTAGTAAGGTATCTCTGTGGGTATTCCAATTGTTGCATGGATTTGGACAGATGCATGCCAAAGTGGACATTATACAAAATGATTGACCTAATGAGGGCTTTGTAAAGGGGGACAATAACATCTCTAGATCTAGTCAAAATCAATTTGTTTATAAGCTGTGCAATATAGAAAGACTTTCTTATGCCTCTGGGCACATGCTGGTCAAAAGTTAGGTCACTGTACACACAAGTTCCCAAATGCCAGACAACTGGGTCAGTTTACGGGGGGAGGCATTATCAATTTGGCAGCTCCCTGGAGTAGATGACTTCCCAAAGGATGTGATAATATATTTCTTGGAGTTTAGTTTCAATTCATGATTCTGGCACCAGTTATTGTTTGGGAAAAATCTTCCTGCATGATGGCTAAGTCATTGGGGATTCAAAAACTGCTCCTAGCTTGCAGTCATCTCAGACTTAGTCAGCCAAAGCCGTTTGGTATTTCCTTCAACTTTTGAGATGTATATACCAAACTGGAAAAGTCTCAGCACCGAACCCTGGGGGACTCCACTGGTGACTGGCCTCACCCCCTATTTTGATCTCCTGCATCCTGTGAGCATACATATATGCATTATTTGATTCACCTTCCTGATTGTATTAACCTGATTGTATTAAATTATATTCCTTGTATAATACAGTACCACGTGTCAGAATGTGTTTTAAATTTGTAGTTTGGAACAGTCTTCTAGTAAGCAATGAAACAAAATGTATGAACCAATAATGATAAAACTACCAATTTCAGAAAATTTCAACTATAAAAGGCCACTCAAACTTCTGTCATTACAATCCAGCAATATCAGTAAATATGCAAAATCTCTGCAGAAGTAAGTCATCTAAATAATTCCACATTAAAGGGATCTGTAACTAATGAAGAGGTTGCTGCTAGCAAACAATTTTATATTTCATTGTTTCATCTACAAATAAAGTGCCTGTTGCCCTTGACGAATAAATTGCCTATGCTACATTAAAAAAATGATAAGCTAGTAATTTTGCAATGGGGAATGGATGGCAAACTGATAACAGAAACATAGTTACTAGGTAACTCCTCCAAAAGAGGACATTCACAGGACTGCAGCATCCACTCCCTTTAAAGTACAACACAGTACAGTATCAGTGATCCATCTGCATACTGTGGGAGTAGAACCCACAGCCTTCTGCATCAAACGCAAGTATACTACCTGTAGTGCCACTAACAATGCAAACAACTTAGCATAAGTAGCACTAAACTTTTTTTTTCATTTCATCTTCAAAAGTAGCCTTGAGATTAGAGATGCTGAAGGAAATGCATATAGTAGACTCTGAATTCTGCTGCTGGAAAAGGCATCCACTGGTCTCCCTGCTTGGATGTTAAGATACTTACAGCAAATACTGAAAATAATCATTTATAAAAGAACCAGTCTGATTATCTCACACTGACATTATGCTCAGGAAGCTCTTTTTGTCTGGTCTGCACACACAAGAATTAAAATTTCTCCACCTTCACAGCCTACCAGAGTGTTTTACTGAAGAAATGTAAGTGGCCTGAAGAGATACATTTACCTGGGCGGCTTTTACTCCCAAGATAACATGGTTAGTCTGCTAAGGGGGGTAAAAATGGGTGCACTGCTCTGTTATTATTGCATTGTCTCTAACAAGCTCCAGGGCAATTTGCAGAATTCCTGGTTTCAGTAACAGCTTGCAAGTGGTTAGCCCTAAATTAAATGTCCAACATTTACTTGAAATTGATGTGTTGTTTCCTCTGATGTGGAGACTGTAGTGTTTGCACTTTGATGCCCTGGAGGTAATTTCATGATTATAATCTGAGGAGTCTATAGTGAGTTCCTCCTTCGAGACTGGAGGTCATACAGGAAGTCATTGATTGGCAACCATCTCCTACTGCCACCATGGAAATTCCATCACCAAAGTCGTAATCAGTGGAAGAACATAGCCTAAATATTAAGTGTTGTGTATCCACATGTTCTTGACATCTTTTCCTCGTGTTATCTCGCACTGGGAATTATTAGGACAAATGAGGCACATTCTCCACTTCATTGGGAAGTGACATTGCAATCAATTCCTTCTGTTGTGAAATGTGCAGGAAAAAAACCCCAACAAAAATAATCCAAAAATAGTCTTGACTTGGGTGTATAAAATACCAGATTTCCAACAAATAACACCTCAAAAATAGCTAAAGATAGCTGGAGAATCAAATGACACTGCAAAAATACTTTTGAAATTTTATTAAGGTCTTTCAAACTACACTGAGGTCTTCTTCAGAATAATACTTGATACATAGAACACACTTAATATATGCTTACAAAAGCATCATGTGACTTGTCATCTGACTGTATTTACACATTTAAAAAAAAGGAAGAACGAGCCACAAGATGTCAACACAATACAAAAAATATGGAGTCAGATGAAACGGACTTGATATGGAATATCTCTTAGAGGTACTTAACTGATTGTGAACACTCTGTGTTAAACAGAGGGCTTTATTTTATTCCTGCTCAATCTGCTGATATAGCAGATGTCTTAATTGACTGTAAGTTGTTTTTACAGAATGTACAGCTTAAATGATGTTTTGTACTAATGATACTGTAGATAATAATTTTATTTTTAGAAAACCAAGTGTGTATTCACTTCAGAATCATCCATTGCCGGACATTTTTTATAAGCTATGTGAAAAGGAAATGTATAAATATTTTACATGTGAGAACAGAGTAAAGGGCTTTGAAATTTTAAATAAGGAAGAGAAACAAGCATTAAAAGCATTAGAAAATGATACATCGATAGTAATACGAACAGCAGACAAGGGGGTTTAATAGTGATTATGGATAGGCTGTACTATTTTCAATGTATGAATGAAATGTTGCAAGATGAACATACATACCAGTTAATAGATGTTACTGTGATCAATGAAATCAGAGATAAAATGTTAAATGATTTAATGGAATGTGTAAACAATGAAGTTATAACTAAAGATTTATTTAGATATTTTATGATATACCAACCACTTATTCCATCTCTGCAAGGGTTACCAAAGGTCCATAAAAATCCCTATGCCCCACTGTTTAGACCCATTGTAGCGGGTGAGGGATGGCTAACAGAGCCACTATCCATTTATGTTGACAAGCAACTAAAACCTGTGTTACAGATTCATGAGTATATTTTGCAGGACAGCAAACACTTCCCACAGGAATTCTATGAGTATACTAACAGTGAAGTTAACGGAATGTTGGGGAATGTGTTGCTAGCAACCCTGAATGTGGTACCGCTGTTTACAGTGCTACCCAGTAGAGATGGAATAAGAATAGTGAGATGTTTTGGGACTAAAAAAAGAGATCTGTTCTGTTGGACAGATTACTGTATTATGTGACTTGTTGGGAATGATTTTGGATAGCAATGTATTTGTATTTCATGAGAAGTACTACTCACAAGTATCTGGAGTGGCTATGGGTGCTCCATGCGCTAATAGTTACGCCAATATGGTAATGGCGGAATGGGAATTGACATCCATGCTACCACATCCTCTAGTGAGGTCATGTATACAGTTCTATAGACGTTTTGTAGATGACCTTTTCATTTTATGGAAGGGGAGTATAATACAGCTTGAAAATGTTGTACATGACATCAGTAGAACTAGTGAATTTATTCAGCTAAGAAATTGACTTGTTAGATGTTGAGATTAACACTGATGCACTAGGACAGATACACTCTGATAGATTTAGGAAGACTTGTCAATGTGTGGCCTATATCCATAGAACAAGCATGCACCCCCATATAGTTAACAGTGTTGTCAGAGGTCAAGCATTGAGATGTTCCAGACTAGCTGATAAAGATAGTTAGTATGAGATGGAAATTAGCAAATTAGAGAGAGATTTTGCTAATAGGTGTTACAATATGGAACAGGTTAGGCAGATTTGCCAAGATACTAAACAAATGAGAAATGATTGTGCCAAACCTTATTTTTCAGCATACAGGGTATCAGGCAATAATAGGATAAATAATAAAAGAAGTATTCCTCTGTGCCTTACTTATACTAGGGATAGCAAGATATTGAGAGATATTTTTGTATGAAACTGGCATATTCTTCACTTAGATCATAAAGTGGCAGAGTTAGTGGGGAATACACCATAGATGGTATATAAAAACATGAAGAACTTGAGGTGTAGGTTATGCAATTCTCAGATGGATTCACAGTTAATTACTATATTGAAGGGTATAGGTACAGTTAAATGCGGCCAGTGTAATTTCTGTGAACAGATTTATGAAGGGACACAGTTTATACATCCTGATACTGGGAGATCTTATGTGTTAGAGGTTGATGCCAACTGTAACTCTAGGAATCTGGTCTACCTTGCCCGTTGTTGCACTTGTGCGTCATTTTACACTGGGAAGACAAATAGAAGGTTAAGAGAGAGGATTAGGGACCACATGCATTGTTTGAGGAGGGGGCATGTAAATAATGCTGTAGCCAAACACATTTTGGAGTCAGGCAGTAATCACCATTTCAAGTTCAGTGTCCTGGAGATTTTGCATGAAAACATTAGGTTAGGAAATATCACCAATATTACTGAAGAGAGAAAATTAAAACGGATAATAAAATGTAGTGCACATCTGGAGAAGGGGCTTAATGATCATATAACCATCACATCTAAGTTGAAAAATAGAAGGCTAATGAAATAACTTGGAGCCATTTATAAGTCAAACTTTTACTGCTTGCACTTTCTCTATGTAATTTGGTAATGAGTGGGTTACTTGCTGTTAATAAGGAATTTATTAGCCAAACCTTTACTGCTTGTGCTTTCTCTGTGTAACTTGGTAATGAATGGGTTACTTGCTGTTAATGAGGAATGACTAGTGATAGGTTGGATTACAATGTATGGGGAGTTAAAAGCATGATTGTTATGGCTGACTTTATTAAGGTCTGAGGAAGCAAACTTATTGTTTGTGAAAGCGCTTACCTAATAAAAGTTTTTTAAGAAAGATTTTGTATTTCGTATATTTGGAGACTTTGCCATGAGTTGTTGGAAGTGTTATTTGCTGTTATACACTTAATATATGCTTACAAAAGCATCATGTGACTTGTCATCTGACTATACTATTTACACATTTAAAACAGAGTGGTGACTACTGTGATTACTAAAACAATAAACAGAACTGCAACCGCTGTCCTGGTTAAGAAGTAAAAGGCATAATAAGACTATCAAACATCTAACAAATAGACAAATGGTGTTTACAGCAACGTATGCATTTCTAACAAATATTGGGAAATTGTCAGTCACTTCATTTGTATCTATAAAACCTAATGCAAGCAGCATACTTTTATTGCTCCCACTTTTATTTGGTTTGTTACCTTGGTAGCCTTTAGTTGGGCTTTCTTGACCAGCTTGATATCTTTACCCCTGTAATGGTACTAGAACCTATCAGAATATTCCCAGTGAGGACCCACAAAAGAGGAGTGATATAATCTGAAGTCCATGTCCCTGAGAATAATCCTCAGCATCTTATTAGCTATGACTACAGCTTTGTCAGACTGAGATTCCATTTTAGGTTTGTTAGAGCCCAGATGAAGTACTTTGCAGTCTCTTCCATTAAGCCATAAGAGACATTTCCCAGTGTACTTTACAAGTATCTGTAGACCCCTTTGAAGACTTTCTCCACTGTCCTTCACTGTCCCATCTATTTTAGTGCCATCAGATAGAGCAATCCTTTCCCATGTCTGATAAAACATGCTAAACACTGTTGATCCCAGAAATGAGTACCGTGGAATCCCACTAACTACTTCCCTTGCCTTAGAAAGGATTACCCTAAATACTTTGCTTTGCTTCCTGACAGCCAGTCCCTCCTCCTTTAATTTAGACAATTTATCTCATACTTTAAGCCCCTTTTGTATACCTATCAATAGTTTCTGAGTGACTGAGTCAGACACATTACTGAAGTCAATATATAAAATCTCAGATTGGCTTACTTTGTCAACTTTTACCATACTCCACTCATGAAATCTGACTCAGGTGGACTTGACCCGCTTTTCACAAACATCTGCTGGTACTAGCCTGCAGACTGGTAATGGCCTACACTCTTTATGTCCAGGAAGCTAACTAGCCTTTCCTTGTAAATGTTTTTAATGATTATCCTCTTACCAAGGTTAGGCTTGCAGATTTGTAGAGTCTTTGGTCATTTCTAACCTCTGCAGAATGGCACCACTATCATCTTCTTCTACAGCTTTGGAACAGTGCCTTTTCTGGGTGATCAGATGAGTTCTGTTAGGGAATCCTTAACTTTGTGCCAGGCTCCTTAGGAGCCTGCAATGCACTATGCTGTCAGGACCTAGTTTGTGCTCCTTTAATCCTTTTTAGGTCCTTTTCTACCCCTTGGGCATATGTCTGTCTGCTTGATGCCCTTCCTATTTCCCCTTCCCTTGTATTTTGTGCTCCGTTAATCCTTTTTAGATCCTTTTCTACCCCTTGGGCATATGTCTGTCTGCTTGATGCCCTTCCTATTTCCCCTTCTCTTGTATTTTGTGCTTCTTTAATCCTTTTTAGATCCTTTTCTACCCCTTGGGCATATGTCTGTCTGCTTGATGCCCTTCCTATTTCCCCTTCTTTTCTTCCTTCTCTTTTGTGAAGATGGAAATGAAAAGTTCATCGAGAATTTTTATCCTTTCAGCATCATTACTGTACTCCTTCCCTTCCTCGATCAAGCTCCGTCTTGACTTTCATTCTTTCTTATTTGTATCTATAGAATCATTTTGACTCTTTCTATTCCTTCTCAGATGTTTCTTTAGTTTTTTTACTTACTAAATATGCAGCTGTTTTTCCAATTTCCTCATAATACTCCTTCATAGGTTCATAGGTAGGTACTAGGCTATTGGCCCTAGGGCCTATGTAAGCCTAGCCAAACGGTACCCTTGCTTTTGCCACCCAAGAAAATTATTTTCCTGTGCCACTGTCGAGCAGAGCCACAGAAGTGATCCCCAGGGTGAATTTCCTATCTCCCATCCACTCATCAAGATTTTTCTTGAAGAGTGCTAATGAGGAGCTTTGTTTGATACAGATAGGTAGTTTGCTCCGGAGTATGGGAAGTCTCTAGGACAGGAATCTATCCCTCCAGCATGTTCTGTTTATTGTGGTCCCTAGAGTGTGTAGCTCGAGGAATTGGATTTCATTACGTGGAGCATGTCCAACAGCTCTGGGATTGACATAGCTTTGTATGTTAGGCAGAGATCACCTCTGAGTAGGCGATATGTTATGGAGTAAAGCTGGAGGTTTTTGAGACGGTCTGTGTAGGGCATCTGTTTGAGGCTGGTAATCCTCTTTGTGAGGTATAGCTGTGGCCTTTCCAGTTGTAGATGTCTTGTGAGGTGCATACCAAAAGGGGCGTTGTACTCTATAATGGGTCTAATGAGTGATGAGCAGAGGGGAACAATGACCACTTTTTTCCTGGATGAGAAACCTTTTGTGATGAGGTGTGCCATGTAGAAGGATTTCCTGACTACTGTGGTGATGTGATTATCAAAGGAGAGACTATTGTCCACCTGTGTCCCAAAGTTTCTTATCAACCTTTCGGTGTTAAGTAGACTACTGCCTATGTGGTAGTTCATGGGTACAGAGTTTTTACCAAAAGGGATGACAATGCACTTTTTGGCACTGAGCTTGAGGCCATGGCTTTGACACCAGGCATCTGTCTCAGTGAGGCCCTTTTGTAGGATGTCCACATGGTTAGGAGTTTTGATTATGGCTCCTAGTTCTCAGTCATCTGTGAACTTTGTTACCCAAAGACCTTCTGTGTTACCCTGTACTTCAGAGAAGTAGATACCAAACAGGAGAGGACCTAGGACTGAACCCTGTGGTACTCCACTTGTCACTGGTCTGAAGTTGGATTTAGAGTCTGCTACTTTCACAGTGTGGGTTCTGTCAGTGAGCCAGTTGGCAACCCATCTTGTGATATAGGGATGTATACCTAGTTTAGGGAGCTTATCTATAATTCCAGAGTGGGGGATGGTGTTGAAAGCCTTGGCAAGATCTAGATAGGCTGTGTGAACCACCTTACCCTCATCTACGGCTTTGGTGACTGCTTCAAAGAAGTCTGTCAGGTTTAGGAGACATGATCTGCCTTTTACAAACCCAAACTGGGTAGGGTCCAGAGTTTGGAGATTACCAATGTCATTGTTTATAAGTTCATGATGATACGTTCCATAGCCTTGCAGACCAGGCTTGTTAGGCTAATAGGGCGGTAGTTCCCGGGGTCTGTGGTGGCTCCCCCTTTGTGGAGTGGTACTTAGGTGGGGTGCCAGTTTGTTTTGTAGTTCATGTAGAAGACAGCCTGGGATGTTGTCAGGTCCCATGGATGCTGTGGTATTGGCTTTGGAGAGTGTGTATTTTACATGTGCATCCATGATTACAGGAACATTGCATTCTTCTGGTATAGAGATGGGCCCTTTAGGGGATGAGAGAGGGGTAAAGTTAGCACTGAACCTATCTGCCAGGATGTTGGCAATATCAGTTGGTTCTATATATTTAGTGCCATTGTGCTGTAACTCAGAGCAGATCTGAGTGTTGCCATTGAGATTCTTGACATAGCTATAGAATGCTTTGTGGTTGTCTTTAGAATCAGTGGAGATTTTGTTATCGTAGCTAGCTTTGGAGGATTTTATGAGGGGATCTCATCTTCTTACTGAGGCAGGCCAGGGAGTTTCTCCAATAATGGGATTTTGTTATTTTTTGCAACAATTTCTTTCTTCTGTTATAGAGTTTGTTTATGGCAGGGGACCACCAGATTGGCTTCCTTTTTTTGGAGGATAGCATTTTGGTTCTGTTAGGGATTGCATGATCCGTGCACTCGTGTATGTGCTTATAAAGTGCAATTGTATAGGATTCAGCAATTGTACCTCTATTGTCTGTCAGCATGGGTGTCATGAAGCTTGCCACTTCTGTCTTAAGAAGCGTGAAGTTGGCTTTGGAGAAATTTTTTATGGTGGTTTCCTTAATGGGGGGGGGGTGGGATGTGGATGTCTAGGGTGATTTGATTGTGGTCGGATCTGACCAATGAGGAATTGACCTCTGGTGTGAAACACCAGTTGCCTATGTTGGTAATGACCAGGTCTAGGATATCGCTGCCCCTGGTGGGATTGTGGATAAGTTGATCCAAGGCGTTGGAATTTATGAATTCCAGAAAACGTTGAGCACAAGAGTTGGTACATGAGTAGTTTTCCCAGTTAATGGTGAGGTAGTTGAAATCACCCATTATTAGGGTGTTAGGTAGTACCCAAATATTTTCCAGTGTATCATGAAATGAGGAGTGGTAATCCTGGGGCATGGTGAGGATCTGTAGCAAGCTACAATTTGTATTGCGGTCTTGCCCAGAGTTAGTTGCACATGGATAGTCTCAGATGCATTATGCTGAGCAACTAGCTTGGAGGTGTGGATATCCTTAATGAATATGGACACGCCTCCACCTTTAGTGCTTCTGTCCACATTAGGTGGCCGAAAGGTGTGGTATGAATTATAGCCTGGTAATGCAGGGGTGCTCTCTGGAGCCTTGAACCAGGCCTCTGTCACTGCATAGATGTCAATGTTCTCCATTTTAAGGAGTGCCTCGAGTGAGTGCATTTTGAGGTTTAGACTTCTAGCATTAAGTAGCATTACCCACAGATTTTGCTTGCTTGTACCTGTTACGGTGGTGAATTTGTCATTTGAATCTTGCCTAAAAAAGGCACTATAGGGGTGGCAAGAGCCTTAGCCAGTATCCGGAATCCCAAGGGCGACAGGTGCAGGCCATCTCTGGCAAAGCATCATGGTTTGTTGATCATGTCATCCCAGGCAGACAGATACTGGATCCCCTTAGAATGACACCAGAAGCTTAGCCAATTGTTGAATCATTTTGCCCTTGTACTGTAGTATCATTCTGGGTGATGGCAGGATGCTACTCAGGGCAAGGGTCATACCTGCCTAGGCTACAATATCGGACAGCTCCTCCATGTCTCTTTTCATGTTGTCCAGGGAGGTATGTTTCAGGTCATTTACACCAGCATGGACAATGACAGAGTCATATTTGTACTTGTTGTGGAGTGACCTGAGTGCATGTGTTATGTGGCGGATCCTGACACCTGACAGACAGCTGACAGTAACTTTCTCCTTGTTTAGCCTGGTGAGTGGATCATCAGTGTGCCTGACTATAGAGCCAGCTATGACTAGAGTGTCGGGTATGTTGTTATACCTTATGGGCTGTGGTTGAGTGGCACACTGAGTTTGTGGGCTATGTGTCATTTGAGTTGTGTTGGGGGTGGAGGTTGCTTGCGTTTCTGCTTTGGAGGTCCCTGTTGCTTGGGTAGATTTTTTTTGAGAGTCTCCACGAATGTAGGTGTGTGTTTTGTGTTTCTATGTGTGTGTTTTGATGGTGTAGGTTTTGAGGGACTATGTGATGAGTTTGGTGTGGTGCAAGTGTTTACCTTCTGCTCTTGACTGTCTGGTTCAGTCTTGTGTGAAGACAGCTTTGCTTCCAGTTTGGCTATATAAGCGCATCTCTCACAGGTTGTAGTGTTGGGTGGTAGGAGAGAGTTGTCGGTGTACATGAGGCAATTGCTGCATCACCCCAAGATGCCCAGATTCATCATATAGACAGGAAAAAACACTGGGAGCTGACCCATAGACATGCCTGGATAGTTGCTTATTTATTACGTACTAAAAACTGTTTTCCTCTAGACAAGTGAGGAAAGTTAAGTGCTGTAGTAATTTGTAGCTTCACTCATGAAACATAATTTTCTTTACAAGGACCTCTTCTCCTAGCCTCTCTTTTACAGCAGTTTGTATGTCTGTGTACCTTTATCCACAGTTTGTTTATTCATTGTATTTGTCTTCAGTCTCCCTCTTTGGTCTCAGAAAAATTCCCCTGCATTATGTAGTCATCTCTGTTATAGCTGAAAACTGCTTTTGTTTGTTTGTTATTCTGTTGCTCATGGCAAATTAGTCATTGTATTCCTGGGGTAATTTTAATGTTACTTTTATGTCTTGACTGACTTTATCCATGCTAAGTACAATACCCTGTATTTTAACCTCCCCTACCTTTGAATACTAACTGAATGAATCCATTATGGTCTGGTACCACCATTATTTTAATTTTTCCTCCATGATTTGGATACATGATTGCACCAGTCTGTATTTCAATTTACCATCAATTTAGTTTTGCTGTCTTACAGTAATACTTAATCTGTTCTTTTACCTAGAGTCATTGTCCTCTCTTTCACTGTCAAAGTCTTAAGAATCCACTTCTGGTAGAGCAGTCTCTGTTATCTAACCTGCACCTCAGATTGTCTGAGTACTGGCAAACTAGAATTCCTAAAACTGGAAAGTACAAAGAAATAAAATCTCCATGGTGTGTCCTGCAGCAACCATCCCTTCAGGAGGAATAACATACGTACTTAGTTTTAAAAAAACAATCTTTCTTATTTATTCTCTGATAGATGAGCATTCATGTTTTAACAACTTCCTCTTTAAGTAGTTAAAACAGAAAATAAATAAGAGTTTTTTAACTAAATACGCTTGTTATTCCTCTCCCAAAGACATGCTGTAGGTGGATTCGACACTCTAAATTGGTCCTAGTTGTGAGTGTGTGCATGTGTGTGCCTTCTCTAGAAGGTTGGGTGCCGGGCTGGCAACTCAACACCGTAAAAACTCCACTGCCAGTAATGAGAGGACAGGTGATCCTCTGTGGCGACCCCTAACTGGGAAAAGCCGAAAGAAGAAGAAGAAGAAGAAGATGCTTGTTATTCCTCCTGAAAGAAGGGTTGCCGCAAGACTCACCATAGAGATTACTTCTTTATACAATTCAGTTTTAGGATGTCTTTCACTAGATAGTGACCACAACAGGGTCTATATTACTAGAACAAACGCTTAAATGTTTGAATCTGTAAAAGTCAACCTTTACAGATCGAACACTTAAGCGTTCAAAATAGTACAAAAGTAAATAAAAAAAAAACAATCATGAAGAAAGGGTTTGCCTCCCTGCACCCCCCACGTGGGGGAACTGCACCCCACACCCCCCTCTACTTAAATATACCAATTCCGAGATCGCACTTCAGTGAACTACAGTGCGGAAATTGGAAATTTCCCATTCCCTACACTGTAGCGCGATCTTGGAGTTGGTATATTAAATAAGGGGGGTGCATGGGGGCTTTCCCCCCTGCTTAAACCCATTAGTTTTGTTTTTTGACCTCTGCATTTTTTTTAAAATTTTTTTTAAAAAGTCGACTGATTAACTGTTCGATCTCTAACGGTCGACCTTTAGAGATTTGAACATTTAAGCGGTGGTGCATCTAATATAGACCCACTACAACACTGTATGCTTGTTAAAGTCCAAGGACCATGATGGTGGTTCTCAGAACAGTGAGATGCTACATGCCATTAAGAAGACTGTATATTACTTACAAGATTATGGCACCTGAGAGCATTCCTGCTACTAGAAGGCACAGTGATGGAGATAGTATACATAAGATGAAAGGCTGTGAGGGGTGTCAGGGAATATGAATGGGGGGGGGGGTGAAATCCTGCAAAAATGCTTTTCAGATTTAAGACTATATTTATTTATTTAACATTTGTTTACCAGGAAAGTCCAACTGGGACATAGCCTATTTTCAGTGGAGGCCTGAGGAGAAACACTCCAAACACATATATCTTTGGAATGTGGGAGGAAACCAGAGCACCCAGAAGAAACCCATACAAACACAAGGAAGACATGCAGACTCCACACAGAAGGCACCCCAGCCAAGAATCAAACTGGAGAACTGCTTGACGTAAGACAACAACACTAACGCTGCACCACTAATTTTTTGTTTTGGAACAACTGTTTACCTTTTAATGTGACAAGATTCAAAGCAAACAGTTGTTACACTTCTGATAAGCAGTCACTGTATCATTATTACAGTTGTCACCCTTCTGATAAGCAGTCACTGTATCATTCTTACAGTTGTCACCCTTCTGATAAGCAGTCACTGTATCATTATTACAGTTGTCACCCTTCTGATAAGCAGTCACTGTATCATTATTACAGTTGTCACCCTTCTGATAAGCAGTCACTGTATCATTATTACAGTTACCCACTCACTCATTATACAGTTACCCTTCTGATAAGCAGTCACTGTATCATTATTACAGTTGTCACCCTTCTGATAAGCAGTCACTGTATCATTATTACAGTTGTCACCCTTCTGATAAGCAGTCACTGTATCATTATTACAGTTGTCACCCTTCTGATAAGCAGTCACTGTATCATTATTACAGTTGTCACCCTTCTGATAAGCAGTCACTGTATCATTATTACAGTTGTCACCCTTCTGATAAGCAGTCACTGTATCATTATTACAGTTGTCACCCTTCTGATAAGCAGTCACTGTATCATTATTACAGTTGTCACCCTTCTGATAAGCAGTCACTGTATCATTATTACAGTTGTCACCCTTCTGATAAGCAGTCACTGTACCTGTATCATTATTACAGTTGTTACCCTTCTGATAAGCAGTCACTGTATCATTATTACAGTTGTTACCCTTCTGATAAGCAGTCACTGTATCATTATTACAGTTGTCACCCTTTCTTCTCCTAGACTGCTTGCTAGCCTATTAACTTTTGATGGTATTTAAGGCACCTCTCTCCTAGAATGCTTTGTCTAATCTAGCTGTCCCTATCCTATCTTGCCCTTTCTGTCTTGCCTGAACAAATGTATTCATTTATTTATTTTATTTATGCTTGTTAACCTGATAAGTGGGCTGATCATTAGACCTTTTAGCCATAATCTGGGTGCAAAACCATGAAATACATTATCCAAATGTAATTGGTACATCTATCTTAATATGTTAGGAAATACTGTACACAGCAGGCAATAATATGAAACAGATTTTATAGTGACATGTCATGTTTCTGTATCTAGTCTTTAGATAAAAAAATCAAGGAACATTGCAAATGCACTGTAAAAGACATTGCACAAAAATCATAATAAATATTTAATGTAACTGTATCTTGTGCAAAGATAAATAAGAACAATTTTAAGTACATTATAGAAGGCATTATTAAAGAAATTATAAAAAAGAGCTGTAATAACATTTCAGTTAACCTAGGAGATACTAAGACTGAAGTGTTGTGAAGATGGAGGGGGGTTGACAGATGCTATTTAAAGAAATGATATCCTGGGTTACCCACATCTTCACCACCTTTCATTACTGCCCAGTTTTCTGTCATACTTTCCCACTTATTATACATGTTCCTCCTTCTTGTTATATATTATTATACATGTTCCTCCCTCTTTTTATATATCAGTATATATGCTCTTCCTTCTTGTTATATATTAGTATACATATATCCAAAGACCACACTAAGACAGGGTATTTTTTAGCGCTTTCATCCACTTTTTATTGCGTGAACTTCTTCAGAAAAACAGTTAACCCTACCCAAACTTCCTTTTATATCTTTTCTCTAATAGTGAACAGGAAATGACATCAAGCCAATTTTGAAACAGAAACTTACTTAAATAAGTACATATGTATAGCATTAATTGTAAAAAAAATTTTTTTGTAAATTAAAAAATCTTTTGCATAAAAGAATGTATAAAATGTATATACGTGTAAATTCACCTATATAATAGAAAACATTTTAAATTTATCGATTCATTTAATCCAGGTGCACTATCTGCTCCTAAATACAACTGCCAAAATGCTTCTTTACACTCTAATATGTTGTTGATATCACGTTCAAACAATACCTTATCTACATTCTCTAAAACAAAGAATACAAACTTTTTGAAATCAGGACATATGAGTGCATGTCTAGCTAGTGAATTTGTTTTTGTCTTTCTTTTTGATGGCCAAATTGTTATCATATATCCTGTGTTTTAAACTTCTTACAGTTTTTCTGATGTAATAACCTTCACAGGACATACAGATAGCGATATATACGACATATTCATTATTACAGTTGTAATAGTTTTTTGCCCAAAATGTTTTATTTGGGTGACTGAGAGTTATAAAGGAAGAATTGCTAATAAACCTACATTGCTTGCAATCTCTGCAAGTGTAAGTGCCCTTTTTGTTACATCCTACTGTTGTACTACTACTGGTCATGTTTTTTCCAAATTCTACCATGTTCTTAATATTAGTTACCTTCTTGTATGTGAATCTGGGTGCCAATCCTAATGTCGCCACTAACTCTTTATTCCTAAGTATAACTTTCCAGTTGTTCTCTACAATGTTTTTGATGTGCCACATTTATTAATTTAATAAGCCTTAATTTATCCAAGTTCATAAATCTCTCTTCTTATTCATGTAGCAACCCAAAATTTCAAAATGCCAAAATACTAGTATCACTGCTAAAGTTTAATGACAAAAATAGCTATGTTCTGTTGCAGTCTATATCCCACACAGAAACAATATAACAACTTTAGAATAAATCCACTCCTGGACAGCTAATTATATACCGCATGTAAATATGCTAGAAGATGTAAATACTGACATACAAAACCTTACTTGAGACTTTTCCCTCAGCTGCCATAAGCCTTTATGTTTACACACAAGTTATCAAATACAGTAGAGTTAATAATAATAAAAGTAAAGGTGTAATCCTGGACTGGATAATGGTCTCTGACTATGATAAATTTAAAACCTCTAGAACCTATCCAAAGTCACTTAGTGACCACCTTCCAGCTTATACCTATAGAAATACCACCCACCAACTTAACACTCACCAACTTAAAACAACCCCAAACCTTTCTAAATTCAATATGTACTCCATCAATACATTGAAAGCCTTTAATTGGTCTGTCCTAAAAAAACTCTTCCACTCAATGAGGCAATGGCGTACAGCAACAGTGGTCCCACTCCACAAGGGGGGTGCCTCTACAGACCCTGGAAACTACCATCCCATAAGCTTAACCAGCCTGGTCTGCAAAGCTATGGAAAGAATCATTATGGAACTCATAAACAGAGACATAGGGGACCTACAGACACTTGACCCCACCCAGTTCAGCTTTGTAAAGGGCAGATCCTGCCTTTTAAACCTGGTTGACTTTTTCGAAACAGTCACTAGAGCCATTGATGAGGGCAAAGCAGTCCATACAGCATACCTGGACTTGGCTAAGGCCTTCGACACAATACCCCACTCAGGCATCATAGATAAGCTCAACAGCTTAAAAGTAAACCCTTATGTCACTAGATGAGTTGCAAACAGGCTAAAGGACAGAACCCATAAAGTAAAAATCACTGGAGCAATGTCAGACTCAAAGCCAGTCACAAGTGGTGTCCCACAGGGATCTGTCCTGGGACCCCTCTTGTTCGGCATTTATTTCTCAGATGTTAAAGCAAACATGGGAGGGCTGTGGCTGACAAAGTTCTCAGATGACTACAAACTAGGCGCCATAGTCGATACACCAGCAGACACACACATCCTACAAAAAGGCCTCACAGAAACGGACAACTGGTGCCGGAGTCACGGCCTTAAACTAAATGCCAAAAAATGTATAGTCATCCCCTTTGGGAAAAACAAAGTACCCACAAATTATCACATAGACAGCAACCCACTGAGTATGGAAAAAGTAATCAGAGACCTAGGGACCCAAGTCGACAGCGACCTCTCATTTGACACCCACGTTGCCAAAGTGGTTAGAAAAACATTCTACCTTGCACACCTCATCATGAAGGGATTCACATCCAAGTCCAAGGATGTCATTGTACCCCTATATTCCTCCCTCATCAGACCCATGATTGAGTATAATGCCCTATTTGGTATGTACCTCACCCGGCATTTGCAACAGCTGGAGAGACCACAAATGTACCTCCCCAAGAGGATCAAGGGTCTCCAACATATGTCTTATTCTGCCAGACTAAAGAAACTTCAGCTCTATTCAGTAGCATACCGCCTGCTCAGAGGTGATCTCTGCCTGACGTACAAGGCCATGTCCAATCAGGATCTGATGGACATGCTCCACCTCAAAAAATCCAAATCCATCAGGACCACAAGAGCTAAAGACTTAAACCTCGATTCATAACCCAGAGGCTTCCCATGCTTTGGAACAAGATCCCAGTTCATATTAGGCAGAGCCCCTCACTGACTCTCTTCAAGAGAAATCTTGATGAGTGGATGGGAGATCGTAAGTTTACCCCAGGGGTCACATCTGTGTCACTGCTAGACAGGGGCACAGTAAACTAACTCTATTATATAAGTTGACCTTCAGTGTGTCACTACTAGACATAGGCACAGTATTCTAAATTTATTCTGTACATTTTTGTACCATTTCATGGGGTGGCAAAAGCCACATCACTATGGCTAGGCTTACAAATGCCCCAGGACAGATAGCTTAGAAATATACTATGAAACTATGAAACTATAATGTCGCTCGTCCAGTCAGGATAAAACAGAAGAACAGTTGTGAGTTTGGTTCAAGCAGCTTTATTACATACAAACACAACAGGACTGAGGCTTAGTAACATAAACTTAAATAAACTTATAAACAGACTGACTACTGCACTCATACATGTTAACACTCTGGCTGTTGTCTCAAAATGGCACTGTTGCCTGCACGCATTCTCTATTTTTACGCACGTGCCCTCACATTGAAATGCTTCTTAAAGTCACAAAACACGCTCTGTTCTACAGTCAATACTTATTCTTAATACTACTCCACAAAAAAGTGTAAAAATTAATATGCACCATGGAATGTTTTAACAGAGGCCAAGCTTGGAAAGAATGTCTTAAAATAAAACTCCCTGTAACATGAAACTTTATAGAGAATTGCACAGTCTGAGTAAAAAAAACAAGTTAAAATAAATAAAAAACAATTTAGCAGCTATCCACAACTTCAACATAACCCCAAAAGATTCTGGACATAACTACATAAGCTATAACATGCGGGCTGAAATAAGGAACCCAATACATCTCATCAGAGCTGGATACAGCAATAGGATACCTAAGCAGTTGCCTAGGGCCCATGTTGTCTGAGAGGTGCCTGTCTTGGCTGAGGGGGCCCAGCCTTGTTATAAAAAAATGTTTAAAAATAATGTACTGGTGATAAAAAAAAATCCTCCTGTAAAAAATAAAAATAAAAAAATAAAAACCAAAACAAAATCAGCATTAGGGGCTCACAGGAAACTACCATAAATACAGCAAGCCCCAAAAAGCAAAACAAAACCAGCATTAGGACCTTGCACTTACGTAAATACTGTAAGCCCCAGAAACTTTACCATTAGGATGATGTCCTAACATCATCTATAGATACTGCAGGAGATGTAAGCTGGACATCTGTGGTAATGGTTTTAGAGGGAGCCATGCAGTGGACAATAACATTATTTATACCTCCGGTGCAAACAGAGCCACGCAGTGGACAATATTATTATTTATGTTTCTGGTGTAAAGTTCATAGTAGGAACTACAAACTATTGCCTCTGATAATGACAGTAGTCCTGCTCCTTTAGTTATCTGCTGATGGTAGTGGTACTAGACCTGCTCCTTTAGTTATCTGGTAATGATTGTGGTACCAGTCATGCTCCTTCAGTTATCTGGTAATGATTGTTATACTAGTCTCATTTCTTTAGTTATCCGGTAATGATAGTGGTACTAGTCCTGCTCCTTTAGTTATCTGGTAATGATAGTGGTACTAGTCCTGCTCCTTTAGTTATCTGGTAATGCCAGTGGTACTAGTCCTGCTCTTTTAGTTATCTGGTGATGATAGTGGTACTAGTCCTGCTCCTTTAGTTTTCTGGTAATGATTGTTATACTAGTCTCATTTCTTTAGTTATCCGGTAATGATAGTTGTAGTAGTCCTGCTCCTTTAGCTATCTGGTAATGACAGTGGTACTAGTCCTGCTCCTTTAGTTATCTGGTAATGTCAGTGGTACTAGTCCTGCTCTTTTAGTTATCTGGTAATGCCAGTGGTACTAGTCCTGCTCTTTTAGTTATCTGGTAATGATAGTGGTACTAGTCCTGCTCCTTTAGTTATCTGGTAATGATAGTGGTACTAGTCCTGCTCCTTTAGTTATCTGGTAATGCCAGTGGTACTAGTCCTGCTCCTTTAGTTATCTGGTAATGGTAGTGCTACTAGTCCTTTTGCTTTAGTCTTCTGGTAATGATTGCTGTACTAGTTCCATTCCTTTAGTTTTCTGGTAATTCCAGTGGTACTAGTCCTGCTCCTTTAGTTATCTGGTAATGATAGTGGTACTAGTCCTGCTCTTTTAGTTATCTGGTGATGATAGTGGTACTAGTCCTGCTCCTTTAGTTTTCTGGTAATGATTGTTATACTAGTCTCATTTCTTTAGTTATCCGGTAATGATAGTTGTAGTAGTCCTGCTCCTTTAGCTATCTGGTAATGACAGTGGTACTAGTCTTGCTCCTTTAGTTATCTGGTAATGACAGTGGTACTAGTCCTGCTCCTTTAGTTATCTGATAATGCCAGTGGTACTAGTCCTGCTCTTTTAGTTATCTGGTAATGCCAGTGGTACTAGTCCTGCTCTTTTAGTTATCTGGTAATGATAGTGGTACTAGTCCTGCTCCTTTAGTTATCTGGTAATGATAGTGGTACTAGTCCTGCTCCTTTAGTTATCTGGAAATGCCAGTGGTACTAGTCCTGCTCCTTTAGTTATCTGGTAATAGTAGTGCTACTAGTCCTTTTCCTTTAGTCTTCTGGTAATGATTGCTGTACTAGTTCCATTCCTTTAGTTTTCTGGTAATTCCAGTGGTACTAGTCCTGCTCCTTTAGTTATCTGGTAATGCCAGTGGTACTAGTCCTGCTCTTTTAGTTATCTGGTGATGATAGTGGTACTAGTCCTGCTCCTTTAGTTTTCTGGTAATGATTGTTATACTAGTCTCATTTCTTAGTTATCCGGTAATGATAGTTGTAGTAGTCCTGCTCCTTTAGCTATCTGGTAATGCCAGTGGTACTAGTACTGCTCCTTTAGTTATCTGGTGATGATAGTGGTACTAGTCCTACTCCTTTAGTTTTCTGGTAATGATTGTTATACTAGTCTCATTTCTTTAGTTATCCGGTAATGATAGTTGTAGTAGTCCTGCTCCTTTAGCTATCTGGTAATGACAGTGGTACTAGTACTGCTCCTTTAGTTATCTGCCAATGACAGCGGTACTAGTTTTGTTCCTTTAGTTTTCTGGTAATGGTTGTTGTACTAGTCCTATTCTTTTAGTTTTCTGGTAATGACAACTGCAGTAAAACACAACACTCCTGGTGTTTTTGCAGCAACCTGCTCTTAGAAGTTCCTTTTCTTCCCTTTTTGAGCTCTTCGTACTGCTGCTGGGTTATCTTTTTTGTAGTGTGTGTGTGTGTGTGTCTGTGTGTGTGTGTGTGTGCGTGTGTGCGTGTGTGCGTGTGTGTGTGTGTGTGTGTGTGTGTGTGTGTGTGTGTGTGTGTGTGTGTGTGTGTGTGTAAAATGACCCAGTTAGGGGCACTGACTAGTTAAGTGACTTTGCTCAGAATTGTATTTCTTTTCTTTTTTATTTGTTTGTTTGTAAATCACTGATGAAGACTGTCTGTCAATGTCAGTAATAGAGGTTCATAGTTGTGTTGTTCAGTGTCAGTGGTGCTAGAGGTAACACGCTTGCTTTTGGTACAAAAGGCTGTGGGTTCTCTTCCCACATGAGGTAGATTGATTTCTGACATTACCTGAATATATCCTCCTTTGGACAAGATGCCTGGTAAACATGAACCTTTTATCATTTTGCAATTCCCTATTGTATATCACTAGCACATCTTTATTTTAATGTAACATAGGCAATTTATTCTTCAAGGGCAGCAGACTCTGAATTTGTAGATGAAGCACTGAAATATAAAGTTGTTTGCTAGTAGTAACCACTTTAATAGTTACAGATCGCTTTCATGTAAAATTATTCAGACGACTTTTACTTCCACGGAGATTGTACAAACTGACTGATATTGATGGCTTATAACGACATCAGTATGAGTGCTCTTTTGTGGCTGAAATGTTCTGAAATGGGTAGTTTTGTCATCATTGCTTCATACATTTTGTTTCACTGCTTACTGCAAAAATGTTCACAACTACAAATTTAAACACACTCTAACCAGTGGTGCTGTACTGCACTAGGAACATAATTTATTCAATGAGGAAGGTGAACCAAAGAACACATGCATTTATACATGGTTTGAATAATATGTGTAGGGAGTACATGGTTAGAAAACATCCCAAAGGAAAACAGAACCCACCACTGGCGAGATGCATTTTCTGTTAATATGAGTTTCAGTGTTCTTTCAATGAATGTGAGTTTCAAGTGCAGGGCACTTTATGTTGCACATGCCAAGTCTGTTTTCATTTTAAGACTGTATTGGGTAAATATATATATATATATATATATATATATATATATATATATATATATATATACAACACATATTATACAATTACTATTAAACTATATATACTATATATATTATATAGCAAATGGCTATCAGTGTTTGCCCTATAAAATTTGAAATAAGAGTTTTAAATTAAATTCAAATATCTATAATCACTGTAGAAGTAAAGAAAAAATAATATACACACTGAAGGATTTGAACAGTGTTTTTTTTTCAAAAACTCATCTTTATTTAAGTTTTTCTATACAAAATGTTAAACAGTCAGACTGACAACAAACCAAATACATATAGCTAGAGTAAATATAAGAAAAGAAAACATCAAACCTATAACTATATACATTATATACAATAGAAGTTACCACATAAGCTACATTTTTAATAACTAATAAAGGAGGATGGATATTTTAAGAAGCATATCATATTGAAAAGTATAAGTGGAGTATGCAAGCTGTTTGATATAACCAACAATATCATGTAGAAACTTAAGTGTTGCAGTATAGAACGTAAAAGGCTGATTCTACTGTAAGGAAACCCAGATCATAGTCTATTTAATTGATTTAGCATATCAAGTGGTTTTAGTTCTTAAGAATTATGTCAAGCAAGTATCCACAGTATTTGTGGCAATACTGCTTTTGATTAGTAGCTGTATATGCTAATTTATGGGAGGAAATATATTTAATTGCTAGGTTTCAAAAGTCTTCCCATGCGGTTGGGGATTTAGCAGTCCAGTTTTTTAGTGATAAAAATTTAATAAGAGCGAAAACTGTGATGAGAATATGTTTTAAGATTTTAGGAAGTGTATTTGCAGTGATATGTAGGATAGCCGTTTCTCAAGATAAGGTGGATTTTTTGTATCCCATCTTCTCTAATCTAACTCTTAGAGAACACCATAAGTTGTGGACCCTATTACAGCTCCAAAAAACATGCAAACTATCTGCAACTTGATTTTGGCAGTATGGGCAATAAGCTGAATATTTGGGGTTAAACTTATTAATATCTGATAGCGTATAATAACCATTGTTGTTAATCATAATTTGAGTGTACAGCAACTGTTTAAAGGGAATAAACTTAATAGTATTTTCAATGACCACTCTTTTAATTTCTTCTGTAATTAATTGGCTTTTCTCTTGCCAATAAGTTGAGAATAATAAGGAACTGAGATTTTATACTCTTTATAAATTTATATGACCTAGATATATATTTTTTAGTTGCTAGATTTTTAAATATTAGAATAGCTAAGTTAATGTCATGTTGGTCGATTTTAATTTGAGATAATTTAGCTTTAATTAAATACATGATCTGATTAAGAACATTAGTATATTTTTAGGGAGTTCCAGTTTCATTCTTAGTTTGGATATACTAGTTTCTTGCCATTTGTAAATGTCCCATATTGTAAATTCTTTAATAAGAGGGTAGCTTATTAAGTTTATTGGTTGGTTATTAATTAACAGATTAGGGTTTAGGTGAAGCAGTTGCATGAAGGTAAGGGCATTGGATAACTGTATAGATTTGAATAGTTAAAATCATATGTTTGAACAATGGGTGTAAATTCCTGGTGGAAGAGTTTCTTTGATTTAAATTTAGAAAAGGGAGAGATTTGGTGTATGTATGTAAATACACTACTTAGCCAGGATACCCAGCAGCCATACTCCCCTCTCCACCCCTTAATACATATATGTTTTCCACTCCTTGTGCTGTCTCCTGCAACTACTTACAGGACCCTTCACAAACCATGTATCATCTATCTCTGCTCTCTAGCGTCTGCTGTATTATACTTTCTAAACTAGGATAGCTCCTAATACATCTATCTTTCCCCCTGATTTTAACTTAATTAAAGTTCAGACTCTGAACTAACAAAAGTAGGACTAAGGAACTTCTTCCTGCCCATTCATTCCCACTCTATCTGCTACTTTCCACTGGAATTACACTCAGCTATCCCTTACAATCACTACCACTATTTCCTCCCCTCCATACCTACCTTTCCCAACTAAAGTACCCAGTAGTCAGCTGCTCTCAGATTGTTTTTTGCTGACATTTCTCAGTTACCTGTCTAAACCCGCTCCGTTCATCCTGTGGGTTCATGCCACTCCCCTACCCTACCCCCAATTCCCACCCACCCACAGGGGTCCTACTCATATACCTCCAATGCCACACCCCCATCCCTAGTCATCCAATCCCATTGTCCTACCAATTAAAGTACTAAATACTATACCTCTACCACTTAAAGATACTCATTACATTACTAAGCACTAAACCAATTTACATACGTGACACCCTAAGTTATCACAATACTAGGTAGAACCTTCCCTCTATCGCCCTCTTTATAATACCTTACTCTAGCAACTTATTTACATTTTCCCTCACTATGCCCATAACACCCATGTCTAAACACACAAAACTATTCATCTTACATGGACTCCTTCCTTTACTATCTATACACTATGTCCTAACTAAATATGAACATCAAACCTTGACAAATTTTAACCATCCCTTTAAGCAAACTTCCCTAACAAATCTGGCACCTTCTCTAAACCACATAAATATAACATCAACACTCTCCTATCTGCTGCCAAAGTTTCTTTGTTTACTCCACATGAACTGCAACCAACCCAAGAAAACACAAAATAAACCATGTAAATTCCTGTATATCATACATAGATTTAACAAACTTGAACTTCTAGATGGTGATATTCATCCCAATCCTGGTCCCAACACCACCGCCACTACTGACCCCCATAAACCAAATCCCTCTACATTGCAAACCCCTACTAAAGCATCTAACTCTCTCCTTATAGCACACCTCAATATATGGAGCTTAAACAATAAAGTTGCCCACCTCCATACCCTCTTAGATGTTCACTCCTTTGATATCCTTTGCCTAACAGAAACATGGTTAAAGCCTGTAACGCCAGACAATGAAATTTCCCCACCCGGATACAATATCCTAAGAACAGACTGCAAAACCAAAAAGGGTGGGGGTAGCAATATTATATAAAACAGAGCTGCAAGTTCCATCATTAGATGTGCAACCACCTTCTATTAATACCACTGAAATCCTCATTTCTAAACTTCAGATCAACACCTGTAAATCCATCTATATCATTTGCTCCTATCTCCCTCCTGGTAACAATATAAACACCCTAGAAAATATCCTTTCCTAGCTTTCCACTAACTTCCCACAAGAAGCCATTGTCCTGGGTGACTTTAATATTGACTGGAACACCTGCATCTCAGCCAACCAGACCACCTACATAAACTTTTATGGTTTTTCCCAAACTATTACCTCCCCCACCAGGATCCATAAACCTAACAATATAGAAACCACTCTAGACTGGATACTAATAAATAGTCACCCCCTCTCATATAAAGCTGGTATCCTTCCTCATGATGTTAGTGACCACTCACTGACCTACATAATCAGGCAAAAGATCAATACTCACAAACCATCCTTATATAAAACTATTCTATTCAACAAAAACTTTAACCCTATTAACTTCCAAACTGAACTCAAAGCATGTGATTGGTCACCCCTAAGACACCTCCAATTAGACGAAGCAGTATCCTACTTTAATGCCAAATTCTTAGAAATCCTGGACTATCATGCCCTTTCCCGCTCAATCAGAAGTAGGACTAAAACTGCTCCATGGCTTACAAAAAAGACAAGGCACAAAATTCTACTGAGAAATAAAATCTGGGCCAAATGGCGACCAACAAAAACCCAGCTGATCATCTAACATTTAGACAGCTGAGAAATGCTACCAAAAAATCAATACTTCTAGACAACCAGCAAACCCACCAACATAAACCTCAAAAGTTCTGGGCAGGTATAAATAGACTCCTACATCCAGGTCAGTCCAAAACTCCCACCCCAACAGGCTCCAGTCATGAGAGTCCCAAGCATATTGCTAATGCCTTTAATACCTTCTTTACCGAGGCAGTCCAATCTCTTGCTAATTCATTGCCTCCTGTTAGCACAATCTTGTCATCCTCCTTGACTAGTTTACCTCCCTCATTTCATTTACAACCAGTCCCAACATCCCTCATCTGTACTCTTCTTGAAAAACTAAAACCTTGTACCCCCTCAGCGGACCTTCTACCAGCAGAATATCTACAGATAGCTGCAGCAGTGGTAGCCTTTCCTATTTCCATCCTAATAAAAAGAACTATTACTGAAGGAACCATCCCATCTATCTGGAAAACCGCCCACATTATCCCACTGCATAAGGGTGGCAACTCAACTGAACTCTCAAACTACCGCCCAATAGTTTACTCTCTCCTTTAGCAAAAATAATGGAAAAATGTATCCACCGCCAACTACTAGACTACTTACTGCAAAATAACTTACTAGCTGTCAGCATGGCTTCAGGCCTTTCCACAGTACCACCACAGCCCTCTTATCCTTTTCTGACTGCATTAACAAAAACCCTAACAACAATACTCTATCCTCTGCACTCTTTATCAATCTATCAAAAGCCTTTGATGTGATTAACCATCAGCTACTTATGAATATACTTAAGCCTCTCTCACTAGATACACAGGCTTTACAATGGTTTAAAACCTACCTAGAAAACAGGCAACACCGTGCTTTGTGAGAACAATCCATCCTCTCACCTTCCTATTACCCTAGGCATCCCTCAAGGTTCGATCTTGGGCCCTCTCCTTTTCTCGATTTTTATCAATGATCTTAATCTAATAATTCCTCAAGCTACATGTATACAATATGCTGACGACTCCACACTAATATGCTCAGCCACCTCTGCACCTGAACTCCAGTCCCTTACCCAAACAATGCTTAACATAGTAGAAAGATGGTTCTTACAGCATAACCTCCTTCTGAACCCCAAAAAGACTAAACTACTACTCTTCACTCCCACACAAATGTCCTCCCCAATTGACTTCACAGTTATATCCAATGATGGTATTGTCATATCTCCTGCCCCAGCCACTAAGCTCTTAGGTATAACAATAGACCATAATCTTAAGTTTGACACACATATTAACACAAAAATAAAATCAGTTAACAGAAAACTAGGCTCCCTCTACAGGATTAAACCCTTCCTTACTCCAACAGCTAGAACAACTATTGCCCATACCCATCTAATCTCTACCCTCCTCTACGCCTCTCCCATTTATACCAACCTATCAAAAAACAACCTTAACAAACTGGCTACCTCCTACAATAACATTGCCAGATTTGCTACTGGTTCCTCATTTAGAACTCACCACTGACAAAACCTAAAGCAACTAGGTTGGCTGGAACTACATAATCAACTTCAGTTTCACCAACTTATTATTGCCCACAAGATCCTCTATCTTCCCAAAAATACCCCAATACTTACTAGCCTTCTTACCCCCTATAATAATTTGACAACCCTTTGCTCACCCAATAAAGTACTAGTATCTACAGTTAAATCCAAAATAAGGCTGGGGAGTCACTGTCCTCCAACACCGTGGGTAAATCCTGGAATCTGCTTCCCAGGGAACTCTCATGTCTCTCCTCAGTGCAACTGTTCAAAAAGCAACTTAGAGAATGCCTTAAAAACCACTGGTTATGCCCATGTAATAACCCAGACTTATAATACCCTCCACTATGTCTAAACTCTATCTAACCATTTGCAATTTAATCCAGCTCTTTCATTAGCCTCAGAGAGTAGATCCAATTAAGCTAACTAAAGTCTTTAACAACTTACTCTTATATAGGAACCACTACAGAGTATGAATTGGTATAGTATTTTTACTGTATGAAGATGTTTTCACTCTTTCCCTTTCTTCTTATTATATGCTACTTTAAGATTGCTAAGCTGCTATATAATCAATTGGATTCTACACTATAAAATACTGCTTTACCTGAAACTGCTATTATTTGTAAGTGTGTTTTCATTTTTCTTTCTTATTATATGCTACTTTAAAAATTGATATGATGCTATATAACAATTGTATTCTTCACCTTAAATTAGAACTGTACCTGAAGTTGCTAATATTTTTTGTTGATGTGTACCTGAAGTTGCTAATATTTTTTGTTTATGTGGAGCTTATCTCTTTGGGCCTCTACTGAAAATGGACATATATCCAATTAAACTAGCCCAGTCAACAAATGTAAAATAAATAACATAAAATAAATTTGGGATTAACATCAAGGGATTTAATTTGATCATACCAGATTTTGATCCATTGGGGTGTCCAGCTACTGACGTTAGAATCAAAGTTTACTATTTGGATCAGTCTGCAAGAGGTAATTATACTATAATAAAGTTTAAAGTCTGGTAATCTCAGGCCTCCTTTATCCTTTGTAAGGGAAAGTTTGTCATATTTAATTCTGACAGATTTTGGATGCCACAAAAATTTAGATAAGGCTTTTACCATATCCCTAAAAATTTTTTGAGAAACAATTGAAAAGGTAGCATACATTTGTAAAAGAATTCTAGGTAAGACATTCATTTTGACCATGCTGGCTTTAGAATGTAAAGACATGTTAATATTCTTCCATCTATTAATATAATTTTGAATATTAGTCCAAGTATGTAATAAATTGTTCTTAATGATCTCTCTAAAGTCAGAAGTATAAGATACTCCTAGATATTTTATCTGATATTTAATTTTTATCTCACTATCAGGAAAATAGAGTTCTTTATGGCCTAAAGGCTTCAAGGGTAATACATAGGATTTACTTGAGTTTAGTTTATAATTGGATATCTCAGAATACAAATCTATTGATTTAAGTATTTTTGGGAGATCAGTGCTGGGAAGTTGAAAGTATAAATTTAAGTCATCAGCAAAGGCCAAATATGAAAGTTTTATGTTTGATATTCTGGGTATATGATGGAAGGTTTTTTGGGAGACATATATATATATATATATATATATATATATATATATATATATATATATATATATATAGGTTCATAGGTTTATACTATTAGTTTGTTGTGCCTCTGTTATATATATGAATAGAGCTGGAGTTTCTTCTATATAAGAGCAAGGGGTCTAAATAGCAATTAAAAAGGAAGGGAGAAAGAGGGCAGCCTTGCCTTGTGTCATTAGAGATGGGGGTTGGGTTGGATTTGAGTTTATTTATTTGAATAGTAGTGGAGGCCTTCTGATAAAGAACCTGAATATTTTTTATAAATTCTTGTGGAATTCCAAAAGAGGGCATGATATTAAATAAAGAAATTAAGTTTATTCTGTCAAATGCTTTGCTTGCGTCAGCAGTAAGGATGTACCTAAAATGTCCATCTTTGTCAAAAAGACTTATAATGATATCTAAAAGAAGAGTGTTATCACAAGTTTGCCTATTCTGCATGAAACCCATTTGTTCTTGAGAGATGACAGAAGGAAGAATGTTCTTTAGTCTATTAGCAATAACATGGTCTAGGATTTTAAGATCAGTATTAATGAGGGCTATTGGTCTATAACTGGCTGGGTCTGATGGGTCAGAGTTTGGTTTAATAATTAGGATAGTTTTTAAGTTGTTAATATATTTATCAGTTATGCCACGGTGAATTATATAATTGAATACCTTTAACAGAATTTTAGAAACGTGTTCTAAGAATTTTTTGCAAAAATCCGCTGTGTATCCATCCGGTCCAGGAGATTTACCCGCTTTAAGTTTATTTATTGCAATTTTAACTTCTTCTAGTTGCAGAGGTGATTTAAGAAGTTGTTTCTGGTGATCAGTAATCTGTGGGAATTTTAAGTTATTTATATCAAGAAATTTAAGCTGCTGTGTGCAGCGGTAGCATTGTCACCTCACAGCAAGAGGTTCTCCCATTCGATTCTCGGCTGGAGCACCTTCTTGTGGAGTCTGCATGTCCTCCCCACGGTCGAGTGGCATTCGAAAGACATGCATGAATGGGCATGCCTTCGTTGAAGGTGGGGCATCAAGCTGGCACCTCAGTACCATAAAAATCTGCCAATCATTAGCGGACCAGAGTTCCGCTGTGGCGACCCCTAACTGGGAAAAGCCAAAAGAAGAACAACATACAAACATAAACTCAAGAAATTTGTCTGTGAAGGGAGAGTTAGGTATATTATAAAGGTTTTTGTATATGTCCTCAAATTTATTTATAATGTCTTGGTCTTTATATTTCAAGAGTCCTTCGTGTTTTATTTCTTTGATCCTCGGCATACCATTTTTAATATTAATTAACCTAGTGAGTATTTTAGAGGGAGTTTGGGCCCACTCAGAATATTGATATATCGATCTCATCTCTACAAAGGAGATATTTTTTAAGTAAAGATTATGTAATTCCTTCTGCAAATCATTCAGTGTGTTTTCTAGCTCCTTTGATTAATTATGCTGAAGTTCCAGTTCAATATCTTTGATCTGGGTCTCAAGTTTGAGTTTAATATTATTATGCTTTTTCTTATACCATGTGGATTTTTGGATAATGAGACCTCTTATGACCGATTTAGCTGCCACCCATTGGGTGTCATTAGGAATTTGGGTAAATACAGTATCAAGATCCATTTGGGTTAGAATAGTATTTATTCCATGTGATACCTCTTGAATTTGAATGATATTAGGATTTGAAGTCCAATTATTGAAATAAGAGGATCTTTGATTATAGGCCAAGACATTAATGGAGATACTAATTTTTGAATGGTCCGATATGGATCTAGAGGAGACCTTTTAACGTAATCTATAGGAAAGGAAAGTTTGGGAGATTAAGAAGGCGTCAATTCTTGACCAGGTTTTATGTGTGGTTGAAAAAAAGTAAATCTAGGAGTTGAGTTATCTTGATGAAATTTTGTATAGGGGTCTATTAATTCAAAGGTATTTTGCAGTTCTTCTAGGGCTGTGGTAATATGTTGCGATTGCCTTGTGTCTTTATGTGACCTATCCCTGTCAGGATCAAGTAAAGCATTCCAATCCCCACCTACAATGTATAAGTGATTTGTATAATTAACCAGAATATTAAATATATCATAAATAAAGAGAAGTTTAGTTGAACAGGGACTATAAACATTAAGAAAGAGTAAGAGTTTATTTAGGGTATGATAGCTACTAGTGAACAAAACCCACCTTCCATTAGGATCACTCTTAGAAGAGATGATTTCTCCTTGGTAAGACTGATTTTGTTATAATGGCTGCCCCCCCCCCCCCAGATGACGTGTTATGTCCTGCTGCAATTATTTGCTTGACCCATTTCTTTTTCCTTTCATTATCCCAGAGATGGTTAGTCAAATGGGTTTCTTGTAAAAAGGTTACATCAGATTCATTTTGAAAAGTGAGATGCATGATTAAGTTCCTCTTTTTTTATCTGATAGCACCTTAATGTTTCATGAATCTGCTGAAATCATTATCTCAATCTTTGTTTTTATACAGGTTGAGTGATAAAAGTAAGTATAGAGGTGTATAATAAAGGCTGTTATTATATTATATGTCAGGTGACTTCTAATCTCCTATATCCAATGCAAGTGCCTAACCACTCATCCTCTGTGTAGGTGAAGAAATATTTATTGTATACCAAGGAATAGATGACGTTTGAGCTAATGTAAAGTATGTAAAAAGTAGAGGGATGCTAATGATACCTAAAATGATCCAAACGTAAACAATCATCAGCTGCAACTGCACAATACTACTCCTTTACGTTATTAGACACTTACTAGGGGATCACTATCTGGATTCAAACTGTTGTAGTAAAAATACATGTTTAACTAGCTTATTGAAACTAGAAAGGCAAATGCCAGGGGGTATTAGAATATGCCAGCAGTTATAGAGTATCAGATCTTGATAGTGATAAAAATATCCTAGATTAACTAAACAAAGTTTATATACTTCTGGGAGAAGAGATATATTAATACATTCACCAAGCTTTGTCATACAGAACAAACTAATGTTGACTTTATTAGTAATATGATTTAAACATTAAGGCTAAATGTGGTTCTGTATGAATATTAGTCTAATAAAAGATAAGTACCCTGCTACAAGGGGCAACCATTATTACAAACAGCTTAGAGGTGGTTCCATTAGGCTTTAATTAGACTCTTGAGGAAGTAGTGTTGTGTTCAGAAGGAGATGTTGTATCATATTAACATGTCTTCAGTGAAAGTATAGATATATCAAATATTAATGTTAATAATTGTTTAATTTATAAAATAACGCCTTGTCCTGCTGACTTGGAGCAGTTTAATCAACAAAAGAACTTATAAACAGGACCATTAAGATGGTTTCACACATAGGTAGGTCTGGTTAAATACTCTATAATAGTATTTAAAACAGTTATTTGCCAGAGTTAAATAAATCGACAAACGTACCTCTGTCATTAATTAAATAAGTAATAGATGAAGCTTCTTGTACAGTTAATTTGCAGCAGTAAACCTACCACATAGCCTTTTATAGTAACAATTGTTATATTCAGTCTATACAACTTTTTGAATCTATTAATCCATTAACCTATACTTGAACCAGTTACTTTTGTACAGCATCCGGCTAAAGAAAATTGTTTTGCTATTCACTGTTAATATTTAAGAAACAACTATTAAACCTCTAGTTTTCTATTTTACTAACCTTTAGATTTCTTATGAATACAAGAAAAAAACAGACAACTGATGCAATATAAGTTGGAAAGCAAGCATCACTAAGCATTAAAACATCGTAATCAATTTTGCATTCTTGAAAACCATTACTTATGAGCAGTATTTTATATAAGCTTAGAAACTTAATAGTAGTTATAGCAGTACCTAGTAAGTAACACATTAGCTATACTCCATAAGAGAGCATGAAGTAAGTAAATATGGTTAGCAGACCATTCAGTAAGTAACACTCTGTTCCAGTTATGCAAAAAAGTTTGTTCACATGCGTATTGATCCATCATTTTATCTGCCATGGTATATTCAACCATTTAAACAGGAAGGTGAAAAAGAGCTCGACTTGTTAGTTGAGGAACAACAATGTCTCAGAAAATACTAACTGCAAGATCGTCATTGTGAATCTGAAACACTGCTGCTTATACAAATACATTTCTGACATCAAAGTAATGACGTATTAACAATATTGTATAAAGGAGTATTATCTATTCCCTGCAACTGAACATTAATAAATTTAAAGATGTTGCTTCTTTTCCATGCATTTTCTTATTCTCTAGATAAGTATTAACATGTTTTTTGCACCATCTATTAAAAAGAAAGGATTGTTTAAAGTTAAAAGTTTTAGAGTATACCCTTAGGATGAGACTGTATTTCACATATTAAGACTAACTATGCTTTTCACATAAGCCTGTAACATATTCTCATAAATGTCTTTTGCTTCAATATTTCTTGATAAATGCAGGGGCATCTTTTAGACCTTTAAAATGAGACAGTACCTTTAGTTACTTTGCTTCAAAAGCACGCTGAGCCATCAAAAAGAAAGGAACTGCAGTGACACAACTGATATTTAATTTCCCTTGTAGCAATTATTTTTAAAGGTTCTTATTTTTATATGCAGCTTAGTATTTCCATTGTAGCATCTGCTCCGATATTATCTGACATTTTGTGGAGTAAAAGCAAATGAGGAGCAACAGAGAATAAAAATAGGAGCAAATACAAGTTTCGATCTTTATAGATGCCGAGATTGGCATTCACAACTGCATATAGCCGTTTAAGAGCTCCCATTAATGCTTAGTGGCAGGAAGTGAGTCAGAAATTGCATCACTTAGTTGAAAGGAAAAAGTAGCACAGTAGAAGGGTTTTCTGGGAAATGGAACACTGAAATGCTAACGGTCATCTAGGCCCAAGAAAAACGGCGTAGCAAGCTCTCCAAACCGGACAATCAATGCACAAAACAGCCAAATTTCACAGTGAACCAGTCGCCAGCTCGGCGATAGTCAGGATGAGTTATTTATGCAAGATTTACCTTGAACAGGCACAAAAAGGTGGATTTGGCCTCCTCAAATGTTTCAACAGACATTTTTATTTCTTTATGATAGAAGACTAAGGTAGCAGGGTATTTAATTTGGAACCAAATCTTTGTTTCCTATCAAATAGGCACAGAATTTGATAAGCTTTTGACATTTTTATTTAACTTCTGTAGGATGATCTTGTATTATATTAATTTTGTGGCCTCTCCAGGTGAAATTCTTTTTAGTTTTGAATGCTGCAAGTATTGGCTGAACATGTGCTGAGTTTAATAGTCTGACATAAATTTTCCTCATGGTTTCAGTTGTTTGAGCATGCCTGATAGAGCTGTGAGCGCCTTCTATTATTATGTCATTAATGAGATCTTTATCATTCAGTAAAGTGTTTATTATTTCTTTAATTATTGAGTTGAGCTTAGCATTCTCAAAGGTTTCAGGAATTCCTTTCAGGATAAAGTTATTGCGCTAGCTTTTGGCTTGAAGATCTAACATTTTTTGTTGTAGATCTTTAATAGTGTTGTCACTGGTCTGTAACTTCTGTTTGATCTCATTTATTTTCACTTCATTGTCCATTGCTTTTGCTTCATTCTGTTCGAGTCTAAGCATAATTTGATCTAAATTAGATCCAAATGAGGTTAGTTTGTGGGAGAAACTCTGAATTTCAGTTTGTAGATGTTGCAATACAATTTTAAGATCATCGATTGTTAGAGATTGTTCCTGTTTTGATCTGAGGACAATCTTTGTAATCTCTTGTTGTGGTTTACTGATTTTGTGTCTCTTGGAAGAGGTATCTTTTTCAGGAGTAGTTATCAAAGGCAATTTAATTTTAGTAGTTAAAGTTTCCATTTGGTCTGGGTGATTTTCCATTTCAAATCCAAGTGCAAAGGCTTCTTAGTAGAAAAAATAGTTGAATTTGAAATTTCCAAGTCACATGTATATTTCTTTTTATTGTTGTTTTTGTTTAGGCATCAGTGTCTGGAAGTGTCCACACCATGCGGTTCAAGGTTCAGCATCCAATTACTAGTATTTTAGTTCAGAGATGAGTTTACTTGTATAAATATTGATGAAGAATCAATATATTTGTATTCTTCTCTCAGTTCTTAATAGTTTAGGATGTTTTCTTTGAAGGATGTGCCTGCAAAAGGTCAGATAGTGTCTTGAAAGTGAGGAGCAGCACAGCTAGTATGCTTACAGGCTGTCCACCATTTTGGAATGGATTTCAATAGTGTTTATAGTAATTGGGGAGAGACAGCCAAATAATGGGACACTGAAATAACTGAGAGGGTCCCAGGTGAGGGATTGCTCCATTACCCTGCCTAGAGCCCCATTTGACCATGATCCAATTATGTTTCACATAAAAGCTGTCCACTAGAAATTGCTACTTTATTCAATACCTAGTTCATAGAAAGCATCACAGCCCTAACTAAAAACTCTTCATCCCCATGCAGTACTTCTACCACCCCACAATAACATCTAGTCCTAGGAATTCAGCAAATACGTTAGCCCAAGACTAACACTGTTTATATAACACACACTACCACTACCTTTATTCCCCCCAACATCCTCACATGAACCTAGTTCACCATCTATATCCATTGCTAGCAACTTCTGCTTAGGACCTGTCTCCACATCAGTGATAAAAAAAAAATCTTCTTAAACTCTGACCCTGCTCCACTGCAGTGGACAGCCTTCCACCTGAATACCTAAAGATAGCTGCTGATGCTATAGCATACCTCTTCAGTATCCTTAGCAACAGATCAGTAGCTGAATCCTATGTACCCTCATTATGGAAAAATCCTATGTTATCTCTCTTCGTAAAGGTGGCATCACAGCGGAGTCTCTGACTTTCAGTTTATTGCAATATTATCATCGCTCAAGAAATTCTTATATTCATAAGCATCTCCTCTGCTATATTCTACAAGAATGGCTCTTAATATCCACCCAACATGGCTACCACCCAACACACGGTAAAATTACTGCCCTCCAATCATTCACTGACACCATAATCAAATACAGGGACTCAGATAAACGTGTTTCCTCCTTATTCCATGACCTGTCAAAAGCCTTAAGTACATGTTCTCACTCTAAACTCCTGCATAAACTGTCTCAACTTGGACCATCCCCTGCTTCATTACTTTGGTCCAGTAGCTAGTTAACTGACAGATTCCAGTCTGTAAAATAGCAGAATATTCTCTCTTCCTACCCACAAGTCTCCACCAGTGTACCCCAACGCATTGTGCTTCATCCCCTTTTCTTAAATATCTTTATCAATGACATCTACACCTGTGTAGGTCGGGTTTCTCTTATACAATAAGCTGATGATTCCACACTTATGTGCATCGAATAAACTAACTAATCTCCTCCATATTATGTAAGAAGCATTTTCTTCCTTTGAGAAATGGCTCCATAATGCCCAACTACTACTCACATCTAAAAGAAAATTACTGATATTTTTCTGAAATCACACATGCCTGATAAAGCAAAGTTAAAAATCTTTTCACTAAACAAAACTGAAATTGAAGTAGTCTCCCATACACAACGTCTTGGAGTGATTATTGATGATAACCTTAAAATTGACCTGCATGTTCAAAATAACATAAAAAAGACTCACCAAAAATTAGAAATGTTCTATAGGCATAAAAACTTCCTTAGCAACATTACCAAACCACTCTTACCACTACCTGCCTTCTCCCATCTCTCCTGTATGGTGCACCCATCCTAACCAACCTTTAGGTTTATAGGTTTATAGATTAGTATTAGGCTAACTGCCCTTGTGGGCCATTTTAAGCCTAGTCAATTACCCCATGTAAGAATGAAACCCTGCACCTTGTGTTTGTAAGGTAAACACCTTAACCATTATGCCAACCTCCCAGATGGCTATGGTTAAAAATAAGCTGAATGCATGTTGTAATCTTCTTCTCTTCTTCTCTTTTGGCTGTTCCCATTAGGGGTCACCACAGTGGATCATCTGTTTCCATTTCTTCCTGTCCTCTGCATCTTGCTCTGTCACACCAACCACCTGCATGTTCTCTCTCACCGCATCCATAAACCTTATCTTTGGCCTTCCTCTTTTCCTCTTACCTAGCAGCTCCATCCTTAGCATCTTTTTCCGAATATACCCAGCATCCCCTCTCAGCACATGTCCAAACCAACACAATCTCGTCTCTCTGACTTTGTCTCCAAACCATCCAACCTGAGCTGTCCCTCTAATATACTGACTCCTAATCCTGTCCATCCTTGTCACACCCAGTGCAAATCTTAACATCTTTAACTCTGCCACTTCCAGCTCTGAATCCTGCCTTTTTGTCAATGCCACCGTCTCCAACCCATACAACATAGTTGGTCTCACTACCCTCTTGTAGACCTTCCCTTTCACTCTTACTGGTAGCCGTCTGTCAGAAATCACTCCTTACACTCTTCTCTACCCATTCCACCTTGCCTGTACTCTCTCCTTCACCTCTCTTCCACACTCACCATTACTTTGAATGTTGATCCCAAGTACTTAAACTCATCCACCTTCGCCAAGTCTACACCCTGCATCCTCACCATTCCTCTATCCTCCCTCACATTCACACACACATATTCTGTCTTACTGCTGACCTTCATTCCTCTCCTCTCTAGAGCATATCTCCACCTCTCCAGGGTCTCCTCAACCTGATCCCTACTCTCACTACAGATCACATTGTGATCTGCAAACATCATAGTCCATGGGGCCTCCTGTCTGATCTCATCTGTTAACCTGTTTATCACCATTACAAATAAGAAAGGGCTCAGAGCTGATCCTTGATGTAATCCTACCTCCACCTTAAACGCATCTGTCACTCCCACTGCGGATTTCGCCACTGTCACATTACCCTCGTACATATCCTGTACCACTCTTACATACTTCTCTGCCACTTCTGACTTCCTCATACAATACCACAACTCCTCTCTAGGCACCCTATCATATGCTTTCTCCAAGTCCACAAAGACACAATGCAACTCCTTCTGGCCTTCTCTATATGTCTCCATCAACACTCTCAGAGCAAACATCGCCTCTGTAGTGCAATTTCCTGGCATGAAACCATACTGCTGATCACTAATCATCACCTCCCTTCTTAACCTAGCTTCCACTACTCTTTCCCATAACTTCAATCTGTGGCTGATCAGTTTAATCCTTCTGTAGTTACAATAGCTCTGCACATCACCCTTATTCTTCATTTTTTTTTTTTTCACCTTTTTTTTTTTCCTCCTGATCTTTAGTTCCTCCCACTCTAATAAAGAAACATTGATCTCGTGAAAGAAACATGATTTCAGTAAAACAGTAATATTGTAAAAAAATTCTACAATTATATATGTATACTACCTTATATGTACTGTACCTTTCTGTTAATGTTGTATTATTGGTTTTTACACAAAATGCAACAAACTGCATCAAACTGAAAGAAAGTACCATCAGTACCAATCAATCAACAACAGTGTTATGCCTCTAACAGTGTAATTTGTATTGTATTATTAATTTGATTGCTCTAACAGTGTAATTGTATTGTATTGATATTGATTTGCTGATCTTTATTATATTTGTATAACTATATAACCTTGTTAATGGAGTTTTTTTTTCCCCAGACATTGATTGAAACCTCATCTTGGCCCAATGGACTATCCTGGTAAACCAACTGCAAATAAATAATAAATAAATAAATAAAAATAGGTACCAAAACACTTTTTCTCCACTCCTCAGGCATCCTCTGACTTTCCAAGATTTCATTAAACAATCTGGTTAAAAACTCCACTGCCATTTCTCCTAAGCAACTTCATGCTTCCATTGGTATGTCATCTGGACCAACAGTCTTTCCATTCTTCATCCTCTTCATAGCTATCCTTACTTCATCCTTGCTAATCTGTTTCACTTCCTGATTCACTATCCCCACATCATCCAACCTTCTCTCTCTCTCATTCTCTTCATTCATCAGCCCCTCAAAGTACTCTTTCCATCTGCTCAACACACTCTCCTCGCTTGTGAGTACATTTCCTTCACTATCCTTTATCACCCTTACCTGCTGCACATCTTTCCCAGCTCGGTCCCTCTGTGTAGCCAATTGGTACAGGTTCTTTTCTCCCTCTTTAGTGTCCAACCTTTAAACAATTCTCCATATCCCTTATCCTTAGCCTTCACCACCTCTCTCTTTGCCACGCTCCTCATCTCCTTATACTCCTGTCTACTTTCTTCATCTCTCTGATAATCCCACTTCTTCTTCGCCAGCCTCTTTCTCAGTATACTCTCCTGTACTTCCTCATTCCACCACCAGGTCTCCCTTGTCCTCCTTCCTCTGTCCAGATGTCACACCAAGCACCTTTCTAGCAGTCTCCCTTACTAACTCTGCTGTAGTTACCCAGCTATTCGGTAACTCTTCACTGCCCCCCAGTACCTGTTTTAACTCTTCCCTGAACTCCACATCACAATCACCCTTTTTCAGCTTCCACCATTTGATCCTTGGTACTGCTCTCACACTTGTCCTCCTCTTCTTGATCACAAACGTCATCTTACAGACCACCATTCTATGCTGCCTAACTACACTTTCCCCTGTCACCACTTTATAGTCTCCAATCTCCTTCAGACTGGCCCTCCTGCATAGAATATAATCCACCTGAGTGCATCTTCCTCCACTCTTGTACATCACCCTATGCTCTTCCCTCTTCTTAAAATAAGTATTCACCACAGCCATGTCAATCCTTTTCGCAAAATCCACTACCATCTGACCTTCTGCATGCCTTTTCTTAACACCATACCTGCCAATCACTTCCTTATGCCCTCTGTTCCCTTCATCAATATGCCCATTGAAATCCGCTCCAATCACCAGTCTCTCACCCTTGGATGCATGTTGTAATAAGGTTGTAAAATTTGCCACCAACAAACAATACCGCAGCCACCACTGTACTGTCCTTAATGTTTTGAATTGGCCCAAACTCCCTCACCACTTAGATTACAGAGTGTTTATCTCTACACACAACATTATTCACAAAGCCAATGACTGCCCTGATGTTACTACTGTTCTCTATTCCTACCACCCTAATAGATTACATAGTGTTTATCTCTACACACAACATTATACACAAAGCCAATGACTGCCCTGATTTTACTCCTGTTCTCTATTCCTACCACCCTAATAGATTACAGTGTTTATCTCTACACACAACATTATACACAAAGCCAATGACTGCCCTGATTTTACTCCTGTACTGTATTCCTACCACCCTAATAGATTACAGAGTGTTTATCTCTACACACAACATTATTCAAAAAGCCAATGACTACCCTGATTTTACTCCTGTTCTCTATTCCTACCACCCTAATAGATTACATAGTGTTTATCTCTATATACAGCATTATTCACAAAGCCAGTGACTGCCCTGATTTTACTCCTGTTCTCTATTCCTACCACCCTAATAGATTAGTGTTTATCTCTACACACAACATTATACACAAAGCCAATGACTGCCCTGATTTTACTCCTGTTCTCAATTCCTACCACCCTAATAGATTACATAGTGTTTATCTCTACATACAACATTATTCACAAAGCCAGTGACTGCCCTGATTTTACTCCTGTTCTCTATTCCTACCACCCTAATAGATTACAGAGTGTTTGTCTCTATACACAACATTATTCACAAAGCCAATCACTGCCCTGATTTTACTCCTGTTCTCTATTCCTACCACCCTACTAGATTACAGAGTGTTTATCTCTATACACAACATTATTCACAAAGCCAATGACTACCCTGATTTTACTCCTGTTCTCTATTCCTACCACCCTAATAGATTACATAGTGTTTATCTCTATATACAACATTATTCACAAAGCCAGTGACTGCCCAGATTTTACTCCTGTTCTCTATTCCTACCACCCTAATAGATTACATAGTGTTTATCTCTATATACAACATTATACACAAAGCCAATGACTGCCCTGATTTTACTCCTGTTCTCTATTCCTACCACCCTAATAGATTACAGAGTGTTTATCTCTATACACAACATTATTCACAAAGCCAGTGACTGCCCTGAGTTTACTCCTGTTCTCTATTCCTACCACCCTAATAGATTACAGAGTGTTTATCTCTATACACAACATTATTCACAAAGCCAGTGACTGCCCTGATTTTACTCCTGTTCTCTATTCCTACCACCCTAATAGATTACAGAGTGTTTATCTCTATACACAACATTATTCACAAAGCCAATGATTGCCCTGATTTTACTCCTATCCTCTATTCCTACCACCCTAATAGATTACAGAGTGTTTATCTCTACACACAACATTATTCACAAAGCCAATGACTGCCCTGATTTTACTCCTGTTCTCTATTCCTATCACCATAATAGATTATAGTGTTTATCTCTACACACAACATTATTCACAAAGCCAATGACTGCCCTGATTTTACTCCTGTTCTCTATTCCTACCACCCTAAGAGATTGCAGTGTGCATCTCTACACACATTATTCACAAAGCCAATGACTGCCCTGATTTTACTCCTGTTCTCTATTCCTACCACCTTAATAGATTACATAGTGTTTATCTCTACACACAACATTATACACAAAGCCAGAAACTGCCCTGCATTTACTCCTGTTTTCTATTCCTACCACCCTAATAGATTACATAGTGTTTATCTCTACACACAACATTATAAACAAAGCCAATGACTGCCCTGATTTTACTCCTGTTCTCTGTTCCTACCACCCTAATAGATTGCAGTGTTCATCTCTACACACAACATTATTCACAAAGCCAATGACTGCCCTGATTTTACTCCTTTTCTCTATTCCTACCACCCTAATAGATTACATAGTGTTTATCTCTACACACAACATTATACACAGTCAATGACTGCCCTGATTTTACTCCTGTTCTCTATTCCTACCACCCTAATAGATTACAGAGTGTTTATCTCTACACACAACATTATTCACAAAGCCAATGACTGCCCTGATTTTACTCCTGTTCTCTATTCATATCACCATAACAGATTACAGTGTTTATCTCTACACACAACATTATTCACAAAGCCAATGACTGCCCTGATTTTACTCCTGTTCTCTATTCCTACCACCCTAATAGATTACACAGTGTTTATCTCTACACACAATACTATACACAAAGCCAATGACTGCCCTGATTTTGCTCCTGTTCTCTATTCCTACCACCCTAATAAATTACAGTGTTTATCTCTACACACAACATTATTCACAAAGCCAATGACTGCCCTGATTTTACTCCTGTTCTCTATTCCTACCACCCTAATATATTACAGAGTGTTTATCTCTATACACAACATTATTCACAAAGCCAATGACTGCCCTGATTTTACTCCTGTTCTCTATTCCTACCACCCTAATAGATTACAGAGTGTTTATCTCTATACACAACATTATACACAAAGCCAATGACTGCCCTGATTTTACTCCTGTTCTCTATTCTTACCACCCTAATTGATTACAGTGTTTATCTCTACACACAACATTATCCACAAAGCCAATGACTGCCCCGATTTTACTCCTATCCTCTATTCCTACCACCCTAATAGATTACACAGTGTTTATCTCTACTCACAACATTATTCACAAAGCCAATGACTGCCCTGATTTTACTCCTGTTCTCTATTCCTACCACCCTAATAGATTACATAGTGTTTATCTCTACACGCAACATTATTCACAAAGCCAATCACTTCCCTGATTTTACTTCTGTTCTCTATTCCTACCACCCTAATAGATTACAGAGTGTTTATCTCTATACACAACATTATTCACAAAGCCAATGATTGCCCTGATTTTACTCCTGTTCTCTATTCCTACCACCCTAATAGATTACACAGTGTTTATCTCTACACACAACATTATACACAAAGCCAATGACTGCTCTGATTTTACTCCTGTTCTCTATTGCTACCACCTTAATAGATTACATAGTGTTTATCTCTACACACAACATTATTCACAAAGCCAATCACTGCCCTGATTTTACTCCTGTTCTCTATTCCTACCATCATAATAGATTGCAGTGTTTATCTCTACATACAACATTATTCACAAAGCCAATGACTGCCCTGATTTTACTCCTGTTCTCTATTCCTACCACCCTAATAGATTATATAGTAAGTGTTTATCTCTATACACAACATTATTCACAAAGCCAATGACTGCCCTGATTTTACTCCTGTTCTCTATTCCTACCACCCTAATAGATTACATAGTGTTTATCTCTACACACAATATTATACACAAACCAATGACTGCCCTGATTTTACTCCTGTTCTCTATTCCTACCACCCTAATAGATTACATAGTGTTTATCTCTATACAAAACATTATACACAAAGCCAATGACTGCCCTGATTTTACTCCTGTTCTCTATTCCTACCACCCTAATAGATTACAGTGTTTATCTCTACACACAACATTATACACAAAGCCAATGACTGCCCTGATTTTACTCCTGTTCTCTATTCCTACCACCCTGATAGATTACATAGTGTTTATCTCTACACACAACATTATTCACAAAGCCAATGACTGCCCTGATTTACTCCTGTTCTCTATTCCTACCACCCTAATAGATTACATAGTGTTTATCTCTATACAAAACATTATACACAAAGCCAATGACTGCCCTGATTTTACTCCTGTTTTCTATTCCTACCACCCTAATAGATTACAGTGTTTATCTCTATACACAACATTATACACAAAGCCAATGACTGCCCTGATTTTACTCCTGTTCTCTATTCCTACCACCCTAATAGATTACAGTGTTTATCTCTACACACAACATTATTCACAAAGCCAATGACTGCTCTGATTTTACTCCTGTTCTCTATTCCTACCACCCTAATAGATTACAGTGTTTATCTCTACACACAACATTATACACAAAGCCAATGACTGCCCTGATTTTACTCCTATACTCTATTCCTACCACCCTAATAGATTACTTTGATCTAATGAACATCTCAGTGTGTATAAACCCCACAAACACTTTTACCAAAGTCTCTCTTTGTACTCTGCTTCTAAAAAAATGGAATCATATCCCTCTGTACATTAGATGTACCTCTGACATCTCCAACTTCAAGCTACTAGTAAATGACTACCTAAATAAAACCTGGCTCTGCTCCTACACTACCCAAGGCTGAACTAGTCCCTTCCTCTTTACACCATCAGCAAACTTTGACTATTTTCAAAGGAAAGAAATTAGTAAAAATTATTTCTTACAGAAAGATCAAATACATTTTTGTCTAGGCTGTTATACAGGTTCATAGTTGTGTACTAGGCTAATGGCCCTGGGGACGTTACAAGCCTGGCCCATAGAAGTGTCCTGGCATTGTGCCACCCGTCGTTAGTTCCCAGTGCCTCTATCAAGTAGAGCCAATGGAGTGATCCCGGGGTGAACTTTCTATTTTTCATCCACTCATCAAGATTTCTCTTGAAGAGGGCTAGTGAGGTGCTCTGCTTGACATGTATGGGAAGTCTATTCCAGAGCAACAGCAGTCTCTGGGTTATGAACCTGTCCCTCCAGCATGTTCTGTTGATTTGTGGTAATGAGGTTGAGGTCTCTGGAGCGTGTGGTGTGGATGGATTGAGATTTCTTTAGATGTAGCATTTCTAACAGAGCTGGGTCAGACATGGCTTTGTAAGTCAAGCAGAGATCACCTCTTAGTAGACGATATGAGACAGAGAATAGCTGGAGTTTTTTGAGCCTGTCCATGTAGGACATGTGTTTAAGATCTAGGATCCTCTTCTTGAGGTACCTTTGTGGCCTCTCCAGCTGTTGCAGGTGTCTAGTGAGGTACATGCTAAATGGGGCATTATACACTATAATTGGTCTAATGATGGAAGAGTAGAGAGAAATGATGACCTCTTTCTTCCTGGATGCAAAACCCTTGGTAATGAGGTGTGCCACATAGAAGGACTTTCTGACCACAGTGGCAATGGGGTGGTCAAAGGAGAGGTTGCTGTCAACCTTTATCCCCAGATTTCTTATAATGCCTTCAGTGTTCAGTGGGCTCCCATCGATGTGGTAATTAGTGGGAACTGAGTCTTTCCCAAAGGGGATGATGACGCATTTTTTGGCATTAAGCTTAAGGCCATGGTTTCAACACCAGTCATTGGCCTCAGTGAGGCCTTTCTGTAGGATGTCTACATCACTTGGGAAGTTAATAATGGCTCCCAGCTTGCAGTCATCTGTGAATTTGGTCAGCCAGAATCCCTCTGTGTTGGCCTGGACTTCTGAGAAGTAGATGCCAAACAGGAGAGGACCCAGGACCAATCTCTGTGGGACTCACTCGTGACTGGCCAGCAGTCTGACTTGGAGTCTGCTGCTTTCACACTGTGTTCTATCTCTGAGCCAATTTGCAACCCAACTAACTATATACGGGTTGATGCCTAATTTGGTCAGTTTATCAATAATTCCTGAGTGAGGAATGGTATGAAAGACCTTGGCCAGATCGAGGTAAGCTGTATGAACTGCCTTACCTTTATTCACCACTCTGGTGACTGACTCAAAGAAGTCAACCATGTTGAGCAGGTATGATCTACCTTTTACAAAACCAAATTGCATGGGATCTAAAATTTGGAGATTCCCTATATCCTTGTTAATTAGGTCCATGATGATGTGCTCCATAGCCTTACATATCAGACTCATCAGGCTAATGTGGCGATAATTTCCAGGGTCTGTAGGTGCTCCTCCTTTATGGAGAGGGATGACTGTATAAGTGCTCCTTTCGGTAGGGTCAAAGGCTGAGGTGAGTCTGTGGGTGAACAGAGCACACAGATGTGGTGCTTGTTCACTTTGTAATTCATGTAGAACACAACCAGATATATTGTTGGGTCCCATGGAACCTGTATTCTTGGCTTTAGACAATGCAGCTTTAACCTGTGCTGCAGTAATGCAGGGTGCCTGGCATTCTTCCGGTATTCAGATTGGTCCATTGGGGAGGGTAAAGTTGGCACTGAATCTGTCGGCCCTGTATGTTGGCAATGTCTGTTGGCTCAGTATAGGAGGTACCATTGTGCAGTAACTCAGAGCAAATCTGGGTATTGCCATGGAGATTCCTGATATAACTAAAGAAGGCTTTGTGGATGTTTTTAGTGTCTGCTGCAATTCTGCCTTCATAGCTGGCTTTGGAGGTTTTGATGAGGGATCTCAACTTTTTGTTGAGGTTAATCAGGTTCCAGTGTTGGGACTTCACCTTTTTCTGCAACAGTTTCTTCCTGCTGTTATAGGGTTTATTAATGGCAGGGGACCACCAGACTGGCTTCCTTTTTTTGGAGGAGAGCATCTTGGTTCTGTTGGGTATGGCTAGTTTCATGCATTTATGTAGGTGTTCGTGCAATGCACTGGCCTATGATTCAGCAGTCATGCATCTATTTTCCATTGGCATGGGTGCCGTGAAGTTAGCCACCTCTGTTTTTAGGAGTCCAAAGTCAGCTTTGGAGAAGTTTTTTATGGTGGTTACCTTTGCGAGGGTGTGGGTGAGATGTGAATTTCCATGGTGATTAATTTGTTTTGGATCTAACCAGGTTGGAATTGACTATTGGTGTAGAGCAACAGTTGCCCATGTTAGTAATAACCAGGTCAAGGATGTTTCTTCCTCTAGTGGAGGTAAGAATGAGCTGCTCCAGGGTATTGGAACTGATGAATTCCAGGAAATGTTGGGCCAGTGCATTGGTGCTTGAGTAGTTTGCCCAGTTGACGGATGGGTAGTTGAAGTCTCCTAGTATGAGAGTGTTGGGTTGGACCTTAATAGATTCCAGGGTGCTTAGGAATGTGGAGTGAGAGTCTAGGGTCATGGGTGGGGTCCTATAGCAGGCTATGACCTGGATCACAGTCCTACCAAATGTTAGTTGTACCTGAAGTATCTCAGATGCATTATGCAGGGCTACTAGTCTAGAGGTGTGCATATCCTTTATGAATATGGGGCACCAGCACGTTTGGTGATTTCTATTTAATTGTTTCATAGAATATTGTGGTCTCTCTCTGTCTCTGCAATTAGTGGGGGCAATAGTGTTTCACTTCATTGATATTCAGTGTTAAACTCTTAGCCTAGAGGGCTTGTCTGTATTTATAAGTGAGTCACATATCTTTGAATTTATTACTGCTCAATACCTGAGTTGTTTGGCTTCTGCTACATACCTACAATCAACTGCATTACTAGCTGAGTTAAGTACAAACCTGCAGTGTTAAAGATTGTACTGCATTTCATTTTTCTATTTAATTGTTTCATTGAATATTGTGACTGTGTCTTTCTCTAGTTATTTTTCTATTTAATTGTTTCATAGAATATTGTGGTCTCTGTCTGTCTCTGCAATTAGTTTCCCTCCCCTCTCCCTGTTCTTGTTTTGGTATTAATCTTGGTGGCTTTGGAATTGCCTGCCCCTCCTGTAAATTTGTGTTTGAACACTCCTCCTGGGTCTATCTCATTTGCGCACTCAACCGAGTACAGTTAGATCATATTTTGACTTCAGACACTCCTACCAGTCCCATATGTTCAGCTCTGTCTCAGCTCTATTCCAGTCTTGTGTCACTAGCTCATTCTACCTAATACAGAGAGAACATTTGTGAAGGGCAAGCCACTTAAGTCCTTAATTTTGAATTATCTTCTGTTTCTCCTCTCTCCCTTTCCACTTTCCAAAAAAAAAAAATTCTAAGCTTGTTTCCTGCCTTTCCTGTAACTAGCCTAGTCCATATTTGCTGTAACCAGGACTGTTTGTAAGCTTCTGAGCTCCCCAAAGCCTTTCTGTGTTGGAGGGAAGCCTTCTAGTTTATCAGTGGGAGTGGTAACCACTAGGTAGCCTATCTACCACAAGAGTGGTTTCTGGCCCAGAAATTGTAGTTTATTGGCCGTTTGGGAAGTTTTTCCATCTCCTTCAACCTTCTGGTTTAAAAGCCCGCATTTGCGCTTGTTTCCCACCTTTCCTGTAACTAGTCTAGTCCAGATACAGATTTGCTGTATCCAGGACTGTTTGTAGACTTCTGAGCCCCCCAAGCTTTTCTGTGTTGGAGTGAAGCATTCTAGCTTATCAGTGGGAGTGATAAGCACTAGGTAGCTTATTTACCACAAGATCCAGGTACAGATTCTTAGTTTTAGCACTTGAATTTGCTTATTCGTGCTCAGCACTTGTTCAGAACTTGTTAGCACTAAATATGCTACAAATTACGACAGCACTCAACCTTCCTCTTTACCTAGAGGAAAACAGTTTTTGTACTTACTTTCCTTACTTGCTTAAAGAAAAACAGCTCTTATACTCACTTTCCTCACTTGTCTAGAGGAAAGTAGTTTTTTATTCAGGCATGTCCAAGGGTCAGCTCCCAGTGTTCTCTCCTGTCTATCTGATGAATCTGGGCATCTTGGGGAAATTTAGCAATTGCCTCATGTACACAGACAACCTTCTCCTCCTACCACACAACACCACAACCTGTGAGAGATGCACTTATCTAGCCAAATTGGAGGTAAAGCTCTCTCCAACCAAGACTGAACTTGACAGTCAAGAGGAGAAGGTAAACACTTGCACCACACCCAGGGCCGGCCTTAGCTGAAATGGCGCCCTAGGCGAAGTAGTACTCCAGCGCCCCTTAAGCCCCACCCACTCCATACTAATGCACACCACTATAAGCCACACCCACAGGTAGGCCACTCTCCAAGAAGGCCACTTCAGTCTTTTCCTTCAATTATTTAAATGCAATCATTCACATTTCAAATTATCCTGGCTAAGCTAATGCATTGCCCATGGAATAAACTCTTTTTTTTAACTCAGGGAATGCGAACTTGCGAAGTTAAATATGCATTACTGAATGTTGGATTTCAACTGATGTTAGAAACAAAGCCAGCATTAGAATGCTTAATATTAATATTTAAAAATCACCTGTTTTTTTTTTCTTAAAATTGAATGTAAATTTGAGAAAGGCAGTTGTATTGTGTAAGTGTTTGATAAATCATAGACATAAACTTCCACCCTGTCCCATAACATAACAATATTGTTCAGGTATATTAAATACAACTTGCAATATTGACAAACAAAAATCATAATTAAAATATTAAATACTTCCCAAGTATAAAGTAGCATGCTTGCATAAAGTGGGTCATATCACCCCATGGATATTCTTATCATTTGCTTAAAGGTTTCCCCTTCAAAAAAAAAAAAAAAACAAACATATAATTTTTGTCCAAAACCATGGAAATGAGATCCATATTATGCTAATTTCTCTCCATCTAATAACATCACAAGTTAGAAGGCCTTCAGGAATAATCTGGTACCCTCCTCCATGGGTTTACAGGTAAAAAGTACTATAAGATCAGTTATGAGGGAAACTAAATCTTCATTCCATAGGTTATCCTTTAATTTCCCTTAAAAATTACAACAGTCCTTTAACATGTGAGTATGTTTGTGGAAAAACAGGTTTTAGGATTCTAAAGACTTCACTATAATAGGTGGTCTAAATGGTGGCTGTTCAATACCTGATGCACTTTCAGTATGCCCAAATTAGTGGGGGGTCACTGGTTTGGAATTTTTCAAAAACTTACAGTTATTAAGTGAAATCTTCCTGTCAATAATGTAATCATCTAATTGTAAATCAGTTTTTCTATATGAAATATGAATTTGTTTTCTAGACACACAGGTGTAAGTCCTTTCATCTTGCAAAATATTAAACATAACACCAGAATAATTGATTGCATCAGAGATGACAATACCACCTCCTGTCAGATTTCACAATGCAAATTGATTTGCCAGTCTTAACAGAACCTAGAACAGTCTAATTCCTACTGAGGTTGAAGGTGGTAAAATTTAGTTTTCTTCCTGCTAATATATAAAAATCATCCTCAAAGGCTTTTTAAATGCCTGAACAATAGGGTACAAAGCAGGATTAAATACACTTTTCTTTTTAAATCCTGCACCCCTATATGTATCACCAGATACTTCTCTCTGTGTACTTCATTAAAATATACTGCTAGATTCCATTTTTTGATGTACAGTTTAAGTTCCAGCAATGACTCAGTTACAGAGTTCATAGAGTTCATAGATTAGTACTAGGTTAACTGCCTTTGTGGACCATTTTAAGCCTAGCCAATTACCCCACGTAAGAATCAAACCCTTCACCTTTGGTTTATAAGGCAAATGCCTTAACCGTTATGCCAACCAGAGGGATATCCAAAATTGTCTAATAAAATAGACAGATGGCTATAGTTAAAAATATTAAAAGTATTATGTGATAGCACACTGCCATCAAAATCAGATTTAATTACTTCCTCTTCCCTCTTTCCTTTCCTCTGCCCCTGTCCTCCTGCCTCTCAAATTCTGGCAGGGGATACATGGAGTCCTTGACATATCAGGTGTGATTCTATGTTTGAGGTCTTTTCATTTGGTTGGCCTGAATGAGTCTCTAACTACTCCATCTTCTGAAGAGGAGGAATATCCCTGTGATTATTTAAATTACAATCATAATCAACCTCTTCCCCCATTAGCACTTGCCTCATTCTCTCCAGGGAACTGATATTACTAATAATATTATCATTTCTACTGTAATGTTTAGACCTTTGCACATTCTCACCATCAATCTCATGATGTTTTGTATTTTTAATAGGATAACCTACCTTACTTTCATACTGTTTAACATCCTTATCAATTTTCATTTATGGTTATTAAGAATAATTGCACTTTGCTTATCTACTTATCACATACATTATTGTACAGTCATGCATAATTGTCAAATAGTAAATCATACTTGATTTTGCATGTAAATGTTCAATTTCATAAGTTCAAAATTGTGACAATCAAACAAATTCACAAATTCACAAAAGCAATGTAAATAAGGCTCGCCATTCCCATATTATTAGGAAATTTAGTAGTACATAGACCTTCAGATACAATCTTACATCTCAAGCACTTAGTCAGGTAAGCGTTAGACATCTGGGGGAGGCTTCCTGCAGCACAGACAGTTGGGTTAATAACTGTAGGGGTTCTGCATAGTGCTAAGCAGCACAATATGGACTAATATTTGGACTAAACATTTTTACAATTTTTGATGCTTTGTGTGTGATGTTCAGAGTCATATGAAGTGTTAGGTTCTACAGAAAGTTTAAAGACAGGAAAATTAATTGAGGGTTAATTACCCCAGTATTGATGCTGATTTATTAGGGAGGTTCAGCATTATAACAGAAAATGCCTTCTTCCTGCCTACACAAGGCTACGGGAAGGACTTTTAATTAATTATTTTTAAGCTCTATTTATGTGCTAATTTTTGGTTAAATTTAGAGGGTCTGGCCTTCAAAGGAGCATATGCAATTAAAAGACTGATCATACTGCTTAAATGCTTTAAAGATTGTTCAAAGACTTTTTCACAGATAGATATGCAGTCTGACAGTTACTTCACTTTTGTACTAGCGTTTATCAACTAATTCAGCTAATGGATTGCTGAACAGAAGTTACACTTATCGTTAGAAGCATTGTGTTACAGCATAACAAAGTCCAATGCTTTGTTGTCGTTTCTTGCAGGCATTACTGTCTGTGTGCACTTTGTAAATGTAAGAAAGTAAACTAGGAATTTCAACGTGAGTGCAACAGTAAGCATCAACACATAACTCACACTTAATAACAAGGAAACTGCAATTCTGTTGTTCATTAACTGACTACTAACAGTACTCCAGTGCTTCGTTAACAACAGTTACTTTTATATTCCACTTGGGATATTAATGGCATCAGTGGTTCACTTAAGCACCTCAAGTACCTCATAGGATCTAGTGGGAGCAGAAATTACTTAAAAGACAATTGTAAAATGATTGAATAATACAGTGTTTATAGATAGCTATGGTCTATGGCAAGAATTTGAGCTTTTAGAATTTGTCATGTCTAACATTCTTAAGCTCAAATCTTCCTCAAACATGTCTGATAAACGTATCTGTGTCTCTCATCAGCTAGCTTCTATGATAACTACATTATATCGGTTTCTAGCTTTTCTTTTCTTGTTATATTTTATTTTCATCCTGAGGTATTGAATAATGGTATAGCTTTAAATTGCTCTGTTCAGTAGTCATAGACTAAAGTTGCAAATGCACTAGTCTGTTGTCATAGACTGTAGCTGGTGTAACACCGTAATCTCTGAATACTTATTCATATATATATTCATATATAAGCCGAAAGACACAAACAAACTGATTCAGTTTAACTGAATGAGCTTTTCATACTGCAGTAGCGTTGTCACCGCACAGTAAGACGTAGTCCCGTTCGATTCTCAGCTAAAGCGTCTTCTGTGTGGAGACATGCATGAAGAGGCGTACCTTCGTTGAAGGTTGTGCGTCAGGGCTGGGCTCCTTAAGGTAACAAACTCGTGTACCGTAATTTTTTTTTTCCGAGCCAACCTGCAGCTGTAAGTAAGTGGGAGGGAGCTCACCCCTCTCTCGCTATGGATCAGACTTCCTGAACAGGGAGCCGAGCAAGAGGAATTTTATTAATTAAAATAAATAAATAGTTAAAAGTAGCGCCCTTTCTGAGGCTGGCCTCTACGGCGCCCTAGGCAGTCGCCTAGTTCGCCTATGCCTAAGGCCGGCCGTGACCACACCACACTCATCACATAGTCTGACTAAACCTACACCAACAAACTCCACACATAGAAACACAAAAACATTTGCGGAGGCTCTCAGTAATAATCTGCTCAAGCAACAGGGACCTCCAAAACAGAAACACAAGCAACCTCCACCACCCATCACAACCCAAATGACACCTAGCCCACAGACTCAGTGTGCCACTCAACCACAGCCCATAAGGTAAAACAACGTACCCAACACACTAGTCATAGGTGACTCTATAGTCAGGCACACTTATGTTCCACTCACCAGGCTAAACAAGGAGAAGGTTACTGTCAGCTGCCTGTCAGGTGCCAAAATCTGCCTCATAACCCACGCACTCAGGTCACTCCACAACAAGTACAAATATGACTCTGTCATTGCCCATGTTGGTGTGAATGACCTCAGATGAACCTCCCTGGTCTATGTGAAAAGAGACAGGGAAGAGCTCTCCGATCTTGTAGCCCAGGCAGGTACGACCCTAGCCCTGAGTAGCATCCTGCCATCACCCAGAATGATACCGCAGTACAAGGACAAAATGATTGACTTCATCAATTGGCTAAGCTTCTGGTGTCATTCTAAGGGGATCCAATGTCTGTCTGCCTGGGATGACATGGTTGACAAACCACAATGCTTCGCCAGAGATGGCCTGCACCTGTCACCCCTGGGATTCTGGATACTGGCTAAGGCTATTTCTGCCCCTATAGTGCCTTTTTTAAGCAAGGTTCAAATTGACATATTCACCACCGTAACAGGAACAGGTAAGCAAAAACTGAGGGTAATGCTACTCAATGCTAGAAGTCTAAACCTCAAAATGCACTCCCTCGAGGCACTCCTTAAAATGGAGAACATCGATATCTGTGCAGTGACTGAGTCCTGGTTCAAGGCTGCAGAGCACCCTTGCATTACCAGGCTATAACTCATACCACACTTATCGGCCACCTAACCTGGACCGGAACACCAAAGGCGGAGGTGTGTCCATATTCATTAAGGATATCCACACCTCCAAGCTAGCTGCTCAGAATAATGCATCAGAGGTTATCTAAGTGCAACTAACCCTGGGCAAAACTGTAATCCAAATTGTAGCTTGCTACAGATCCCCCACCTTGCCCCAGGATTCCCACTCCTCTTTTCTTGATATACTGGAAAATATTAGGGTTCAGCCAAACACCCTAATAATGGGAGATTTCAACTACCCTGCCATTAACTGGGAAAAGTACTCATGTACCAATGCCTTCGCTCAACGCTTTCTGGAATTCATAAATTCCAGTGCCCTGGATCAACTTATCCACACCCACACCAGGGGCAACAATATCCTAGACCTAGTCATTACCAACATCAATGACCGGTGTTCCACACCTGAAGTCAACTTTTTGTTGGTCAGATCCGACCATAAGCTAATCACCCTAGTTATCCACATCCCACCCTCACCCCCCCATTAAGGAAATCATGGTAAAAAATTTCTCCAAAGCCAACTTCATGCTTCTTAAGACAGAAGTGGCAAACTTCATGGCACCCATGCAGATGGACAATACAGTTACGACTGCTGAATCCTACACAGATGCACTCTATAAGCACTTACACGAGTGCATGGATCGTGCTATCCCAAACAGAACCAAGATGCTATCCTCCAAAAAAAGGAAGCCAATCTGGCAGTCCCCTACCATAAACAAACTCTACAACAGAAGAAAGAAACTGTTGCAAAATAGAGTAAAATCCCATGAGTGGAGGAGTTCCCTGGTCAGCCTCAGTAAGAAGCTGGGATCCCTTATAAGATCATCCAAAGCTAGTTACAAAAACAAAATTGCCACTGATTCTAGGGACAACCACAAAGCATTCCATAGCTATGTCAAGAATCTCAATGGCAACACCCAGATTTGCTCTGAGTTACAGCACAATGGCATGAAAATTACAGAACCAACTGATATTGCCAACATCCTGGCAGATAGGAATAGTGCTAACTTTACCCCCCTCTCACCCCCTAAAGGGCCCATATCTATACAGGAAGAATGCAGAGTCCCTGTAATCACAACTATGCAGGTAAAAGCTGCACTCTCTAAAGCCAAAAACACAGCATCCACGGGAGCAGACAACATCCCAGGCTGCATTTTACATGAACTTCAGAACGAACTGACTCCCCACCTAAGCACCATGTTCAATCATAGTCTCACAACAGGCTTTGTGCCCACTAAATGGGGCACAGCAACAATTATCCCACTCCACAAAGGGGGAGCCACCACTGATCCCAGGAACTATAGCCCTATTAGCCTGACGAGCCTGGTCTGTAAAGCCATGGAACATATAGGTTCATAGGTTGGAAACCCATAAACAAAGACATTGGTAACCTCCAAACTCTGGACCCACCCAGTTCGGGCTTGTGAAAAGCAGATCATGCCTCCTGAACCTGATTGACTTCTTTGAGGCAGTCACCAAAGCTGTGGATGAGGGTAAGGTGGTTCACACAGCCTATCTTGACCTCGCCAAGGCTTTCGACACAATCCCCCATTCTGGAATTATAGCTAAACTCACTAAACTAGGTATAAATCCTTACATCACAAGATGGGTTACCAATTGGCACACTGACAGAACCCACGCTGTAAGAGTTGCAGACTCCATCTGACTTCAAGCCAGTGACAAGTGGAGTACCACAGGGTTCAGTCCTGGGACCTCTCCTGTTTGGTATCTACTTCTCTGAAGTACAGGCTAACACAGAAGGCCTTTGGCTAATGAAGTTCACAGATGACTGCAAACTAGTAGCCATAGTTGAGTCCGCAAATGATGTGGACATCCTACAGAAGGGCCTCACTGATACAGATGCCTGGTGTCAGAGCCATGGCCTCAAGCTCAATGCCAAAAAGTGCATTGTCATCCCCTTTGGCAAAAACTCTCTACCCATGAACTACCACATAGGTGGCAGTCTACTTAATGCCGAATGTGTGATAAGAGACCTGGGGACCCAGGTAGACAGTAGTCTCTCCTTTGATAATCACATCACCACAGTAGTCAGGAAATTCTTCTATGTGACACACCTCATCACAAAAGGGTTCTCATCTAGGAAAAAAGAGGTCATTATTCCCCTCTACTCGACACTCATTAGACCCATTGTAGAGTACAACGCCCCTTTTGGAATGTACCTCACAAGACATCTGCAGCAGCTGGAAAGGCCACAGAAGTGCCTTATAAAGAGGATTACTGGCCTCAAACAGATGCCCTACACTGACCATCTCAAAAAACTCCATCTTTACTCCATAGCATATCACCTACTCTGAGGTGATCTCTGCCTAACATATAAAGCTATGTCAAACCCAGAGCTGTTGGACATGCTACACCTAAAGAAATCCCTATCCTCTGAGCTACGCACTCTAAGGACCAAAACCTTGTCACCAAAATAAACAGGACATTCTGGAGGGATAGATTCCTGTCCCAGATACTTCCCATACTCTGGGACAAGCTACCCATCTGTGTCAAGCAAAGTTCCTCATTAGCACTCTTCAAGAAAAATATTGATAAGTGGATGGGAAATAGGAAATACACCTCAGGGATCACTACGACAGGGGCACAGGAAAATAACTTTCTTGGGTGGTGTAAGCCAGGCAACCTTGTTGGCCAGGCTTACTTAGGCCCTTGGACCGATAGCCTAGCACCTACCTATGAACCAATATTTCAGGGTCAAAAGGTGTGGAATGAGTTATAGCCTGGTAGTACAGGGGTGCTTTCTGCCACTTTAAACCAGGTCTCCGTTACAGCACAAATGTTGGTGTTCTCCATTTTGAGGAGTGCTTCAAGTGAGTGCATCTTGAGATTTAGACTTCTAGCATTGAGCAGCATGACCCTCAGATTGCATTTATTTATAGCTGTTACAGTGGTAATTTGGTCTTTGGAACTCCATCTAAAAAAGGCATTATAGGGGTGGCAAGAGCCTTAGCCAGTACCCAAAACCCAGGGTTGACAGATGCAGGCCATCTCTGGAAAAGCATCGAGGTATGTCAGTCATGTAATCCCAAGCAGACAGATACTGGATCCCCTTAGAATGACAGTAGAAAATTAGCCAGTTGTTGAAGTCAATCATTTATAGTCATCTCTGTTTCAAAGAGTGTATTTAAGTGTATTTAATGTCATCTCTATGAACTGCAACTTGTGAACAGTTTGTTTACCTATAGACAATGTTCTTTTTCAGCTTGCTATAGCCATCCAAATATTTGCACTATGTATGTATAACTTCGCACTCTATGAGCTGTAACTGAATTTGTACTTAGTTTATATGTCATTCTTCTGTTTAGGCTTTGTAATAACTTTATGTCAATGTGGAGATTTTCTCCCCAGGCCTCTCCTGAAAATGGGATATTATCGTAGATGGACTTTCCCAATAGTTCTTCTTCTTCTTCTTCTTTCGCCTTTTCCCAGTTAGGGGTTGCCACAGCAGATCACCATCCGCTCATGATTGGCAGTGGAGTTTTACAGTGTTGAGTTGCCAGCCTGGCGCCCAACCTTCCACAGAAGGCACACACATGCACACACTCACACCTAGGGCCAATTTAGTGTGTCCAATCCACCTACTTTTTGGGATGTGGGAGGAAACCAGAGCACCCGGAGGAAACCCATGCGACCACAGGGAGGGCATGCAGACTCCGCACAGAAGGCACCCCAGCCAAGGATCGAACCAGAGAACCTCTTGCTGTGAGGCGGCAACGCTAACCGCTGCACCACCGTGGCCGACCTGGACTTTCCCAATAATAAAAGTGAAATAAATTTAAATAAAATAAAGTTCAGTTTTAGAAAGAAGTGTAGTATGCAGACTAGTGTAATTCTTTGATAGTACAGATAGGCCTTTATCAGGGGAGTTTTGGGATATAGGTGTAGTTTGGTGGACAATTGGAGAACTGAAGAGCAGGTAGGCAGGAGGAAATTTGAGCTGAATTTTGTGGCTAGAATGCTGTCAGTGGTCTTGGGAATAATTAACTGATACCATTAGATACTAGCTAAGAGCAGAGTACTGAGAGTTACATCTGAGATTCTTGATTTAGTTGAAGAAGGCTTTGTGGCCTTTGAATTTGAAGGTAGCCTTACACTTTTTAAGGGTGCATCTGAGATTTTTGCTAACCGTTAGATCTCTTTTGTATCAAGGTGTGGATGATTTTTTTTGTATATGGCAAGCAGCCATTTCCTCTTATTATACAATATATTTATACAAGAATGCTGCTATATGTGTTCATTCTTGAATTTCCTGTTAATATTTAGAGTCTGTAAGAAGAGATGCCTATATGCAATTACTTACATTTGAGCTGAAATCCTAGGAATATGCAGCAACTTTGGCAAAAGGGGTATGCAGTGAGTGGCGACTTTTACATTTTTCTAGCTTGTCAGAAAATAATAAGTTTTTAGCTTTGGAGCAGTTCCTAAACAGCTTGGTGAATGGAAATGGCATTCAAAAAATATAAAAAGGTGATTGTTATATAGTTAAAGTGAAAGAAATATATTGGACTTAATATATGTATTTTCTAATTCCAGTTAGTTTAGACATCATGATCAGCAGGAAACATGGAGAGAGACCTATAATTTTGAAAGATAATGACAGTTTTATTTAGGGTATGTAGGAATTTGAGAAGTTCTAGCTTGGCATCATGAGGGATCTGGTGTGAGATGTTGAAGTCACAAATAAATATAGAGATGCCCCCAAGGTCCACAGTAGTTCTGAGTAAATGGTTGGTGCTGAATTTGAGTACAGAGGGACTGTTATTGGTACACTAAAACCATGTCCCAATACTCCATTAAAAGCATGTCTCAATAGTCCATTAAAAGCATGTCTCAATAAGTATGTAGAAATGGATGTGTTCAAGTGTCAGGAAGCCCTCCAGCCTGGGCATATTTTTATTTAAATTCCTACTGTTAAGTGCTGCCACCCTGATATTGGCTGAATCAGTATTTGTTATACTGGCATATACAATAGCCAGGAAAATTCATTCACAAGACAGAAGTACAAATAGAAAAAAAACACTTGCAGTCTCCAGAAGTAAAACCCCCCAGTGTCATTTTAATTAGCTCTCTCATTCACTTCATTCCAAACATGAACGTCATCAAATGTAAAGGCTCCCTCATCTCTATCTTAAATAGTAAAATCATACACTGCTTCCTAGTGCCTAGTAAGCCATACTGCTTAAAAATAAAACTACTTTCAAACAGTAAGATCTTATTCAATAACCAATCAATTGTGCTCCACTCTGAAAAAAATACATTAAACACAATCATGAACATTATTCACTTGCTATTAAAATAATATACAGTAACCATCATATTAAATGGGGAACCACCATCACATTTTTACAATGTTGTAATTAGATCTGTGCCCTTTTAATTAATAACAAACTACTGATAAATATTCTATGTTGACGCCGGGGACTGGTGGCATCTAGCAGGTCACTTATCAATATAATTCACGCTTCTCAATACTCACTTCCCAGTTACCCCTCTTTCTAAAAAAGGCACTTTTTCCAGTACAAAAAAAAAATTCTTAAAATGTGCACATTACTGTATGTTTATATAATGCATTATTACTACCATCATTCTTCTTAATAGCATAATTATGTTGGTGAATTCTAATCTTCATAGCCTTTAATGTTTTAACAACATAAAATGCAGGGCATGAACTGCATTGTGCTAAATAAATCACACCCTTAGTATTACAATTACATTTTCCATTAAGGTAAACCAATCATGGAAAGGTGCCTATAGTAACATTGGCACCCTCAAAAACATATCTAGACTGGCTGCAAGTACCACATTTGTACATACCCTTTGAAGCTATGTTCTCTTCCCACTTTCTCATACCACAGTTCTCATACTCTTCTTGAGGTTAACCGGTTCTAAATACCAAAGTAGGGCTGTTGCCCAAAAACCTATCCAAATCCGGGGCCATAATAAAGCTAGACCATTTTCTTGTCAAAATGTCTTTAACATCCTTGGTAGCCTTATTATAAACACATATCAGTGCCGTGGCGAAATCCATCAGCATTGCCATGATTTGCATTTCCTTCAATAGCCATAACTCGACATTTGATCTTACCGCCAGGATACCAAAATCATACCTCAAAACAGGTTTATAACCATGGGACCTCTCTGCACTAACCTCCTCTTTTAGATGTTGTATAAAGTCTAAAGGGTAGCATCTGTCTTGAAACATCTGTATTAAAAATGTTAACCTCTTCAAAAATGTGCAATCAGTTCTGTTAAATATTTTGAAAAATAAGAAAATATGTAATATTCTAACTCTCTCATAAAACATGGTCTATAGCCTTGCAGATCTCACTTTGAGGACACTATTGATGGACACTTGTTCATTCAACCCTGGCCTTACTGTGGCATGCAGACACAGTTGCCAAATTAACTGTTTATATTCTAGCAAACTCTCTCATTTACCCCCCCCCCCCGGGTTACTAACCATTATATCAATACCTCCAAACTTAAATTTAAACTTAAAGGTAGCAGGGCATGTTTTTGTATGTTTATAAAGAACATTTTTCAAATGTTCCTTAATAAAAATCATATAAATAAATACATACTTCTTTTCTTCAATGGGCACTCTTTATTTCCCATGTTAAAAACTCTCACAATCCCAGCAAGGTAGACTACATGTTTAGTAGAACAATTAGCCCATATTGTAAAAAACAGTTCTTTCCCTCTATATCTTACCATCTAAAACAAAGTTACAATAATTACACATACCACATTTCCAGGTACCAGATTTTTTGGTATTTCCCTGTTCACAAGCATCGTCTTTCCATCGTTCAAACTTAGTCTTGAAATTATCTCCCCTCTTATTAACAAGTATAGGATACTCTTCAATACACTCCGTCAAACTGGGATCCTGCCTAAAAATGTTCCAATTTTTGTTGATAATGACTTTGAACATACTTGAATTGGTATTGTCATTTAACACTATATCACTGCACACCTTTCCATCAGAGCCGTCACCTGAATATTTAGTGATTGTCTGATCAGTCAAACCTAGACCTAAAATGGGAAGGAATTTATCCTTCCTTACCTGTGTTACTTATAGTTTGGTTTTATATAACAACTGGGAAGGCTATCCCCTCCGTTAAAACATTCTACATAGAACGTCCATTTTGGTCTCATAAAGTGTGTTATCAGAAATCATCCTAGCTAGTTTGATCATTTGACCTTTAACTAGATTTTTTTCCCATTCTCAAGTGACAGCTGTTAAAATGTAAATATCAGTTGGAAAAAGTGGATTTTCATCTACTATGACTATGGGAACATCTAAGTAGTTCATGAAATCTTGTGTATAGAAATGTGTAAATTCCAAAAATTCAGTAGTATCATTAATATAATGAAAAACTTTTAGAAATTATCTTTTGTATCCACCCAAAAGAAACAGATGTCACCTGATGAAGTCCATTATTCAGGGCAACAGCGCTTAGCACAAGTGTACCATCATTAAAGGTGTCTAAAACCCGTTACTGTTCCATAACATGGTGATTAGTTTATGTTATGTTAATAGTGAGCGAATAATGTTCATCACTGTATTTAATGTATATTTTCAGAGTGAAGTACGACTGATTGATTATTGATAAGATCTTACCGCTTCAAAGTAGTTTTATTTTTAAGCAGTAAGACATAATAGCCACTAGGTGGCAGTGTATGATTTTACTATCTAAGATGGCTCCTTTTAATGGGACGAGGTCCATGTTTTGAATGAAGTGGACAAAAGTGCTAATTAAAACAATATTGGGTTTTAGTTCTGGTGAATGCAAGTGTGCTTTTTATTTATACTGGTATATCCAAAAGACAGACTATACCACAAAAGGCACTATGGGGGCCTGCTAATGTTATATCCAATATATGGAATCAGTGAGGGGGAAGGTACATGTCATGGCTGGCAAGGTAGGATGGTATAAACCATCACTACCCACACTGGCACTTACTGAATCTCTCTTGAATGACACCAGTTAATTAGCAAATTGTTAAAAATAATTATTTTGTTCTAGACCTGTGGCACCATTCTTGATGATAGCAGAATACTGATTAAAACTAGTATTTACCTGTCTCAGATGCAAGCATACAGACATCCAGCATGTCTCTCTGCAGTTCCTTCAGGCCAGAGCATCTAAGATAGGAAACCAGAAGGTCTTAACAGTATTTAGGGTGGAGAACTCTAACAACCACATTTACATTGTGAATTCTGGCACCAGAGAGGCAGCTTATGGTTACACTTTCTGAGTCCAGTCTGGTAAGGACACAGGCTGCATGCCTAATTATACAGTCACTGATAACTAGGACTTTACCATCAGAGGCAGCAGGCTTTGGGGCACTGATGAGTGTAGGCCGGCAGCACTGATGAGTCATGATTCTTCATGTGGACGGGGGGGAGAGGATGCAGGTGTTGGTATAATTTGCAGTTAGGTGGCAGAGACTTATTTGTGAGGTGCCTAGGAATCTTATGCTACAATTTTGTTATTACCTCAGTATTTGTAGGTTTAGGGTTCAAGTACAGTACAGTGCATGTATGAGGATTACTGAAACTGGTGGGTAATGAGAGACCCACATGCACTTTGAATAACACTTTACATCCGTCACAAATGCTATCGGTGTTGTCTAAATTTATGAGGCTGCTGGTAACCATGAAACACAGCTGCTACACTGCCTTAAAGTGCCACATGTAAGGAGTCTGGTGACAGGAATAACTAAAGAAGATGGTATCACATAAACAAAGTGAGATTAGGGGTGGGAGATGGTGACAACAGGTTAGCTAGACCTGTATAGGTGGGAGGATGATGTAGTTAAGTTGAGCAGGTTGTTAAAGTGGGTGATAGTTAATAACAGAAAGATAAACAAGGGAGGTTAGAAATGGTGGCAGCTACTACATCAATAAAATATTACAATTGTCTGTTATGTTACTAAAAGGGAAAACTTAGATTTAAAAGTTAGATTTGAGTGAGTTAATTTAAATTAATTAAAATTTAATTTCAAAGCATGATACACAATGGGGATAATAGGGCTATGGATTACATTGATTGTATTAAGCTAATTTAAATTAATTAAAACTAATTTCAAATAAGGATTACAGTCAATGGGGTAACAAATTCCTTGGCAGGTAAGTACAGTACAAGAGCCAGAGCTAAAGGAAGTGAAATGATATAAATAACATTTACAGTGATAGGTATAGACAAGAGGAACTTTTGCTTTTACAATAATCACAGGAAAAAAAACAAATGGGCATAAAATTAAAAAGTGATAAGAAGTAGGGGGCCCCGTGAACATTAATGCTACGAGAGAGCCCCAACTGTAGATGGTAAGAGCAAAGTGGAATAGAGCTAGTGATGAACAGCAATAAACCTTGACTAGCAATGATCAGGGTCAAAAGAACAAAGGTAAGGAATAGCTAGCTTCATTAATGCTACAGAGACACTGCAAGCAGTAAAAATTCAAGCACATTAACTTAACTTTCAAGTGCAGTAATGCATAGTCAACTGCAATAACTCAGGGATAAACCAGTATAGACACTAACACCAGCAAGGTTTGACAAAACTAACAGAAAACTAAGCAAGATGCATTCATTTTGCTGCAGGAAGATTTAGAAAAAACACAGCCATACTTACGTGCAGCACAACTGCCATGAGGAGTGACAGATGAAATGTAGTAGGACTGGAGTTATAATAGTAAAGATAGTGGATTTATATGTGAAGATTGGATTAATATGTGAAAGGCATGTGCTAGTTTACAGCTGAATCAATATAGTACTGAGCAAAGTGCATCTAAGGTCTGATTTTACTCAAAAACGTTCTTTTTTTCGATAGTATACAGTCTCAACCTCTACGGCAACTAAAGCAGTCACTTACCATCCTCTTTTTTCCTCATGGTTCCTACCAGTATATCCTCATTAATATTACGACATCCTCAGACCTGCCAAGCATCTATGCATCACCTGTGTGAAACACAGGATGCTGAACAACCACCACATTCCCATAGGCAAGTCAAAGGTACCTAGCCTGGAACTTTCCTCAGGTATAACTTGCCAAAAATCACTGATTAGTATTAAGTAGAAAAAATACATCTACTTTGCTGAAACTACTTATTTGACTGTTTGAATTAAATAATGTTCCATCTTCTTCAGCTTTATTAAGATTTTGTGGATCTGTGCAAGTACAAATGTTATCTGTGTTCATAATACAAGCTACTCTTTTCACCCATTCAGTATACTCAGGCTTTTGCTTAATCATGTTTATCCTGTCTGTCTACACGTCAGAGCTACTGGAATACTCTTTGGGGCACACACTACTAATAATACTGCAGGACCTGTCAGCATATGATTAGCTTAGGGTGAAAAATAAATAAAACGTGATACTCAAAAGTGAATCATCACTGTATATTTACATTACTTCTCACTCTGTGCATATATGAACTTTTACCTTTAATCTTATCTCTGGGGACTCAAAATACCCAAAATTGCTGGGCTTCCACTATGTGGAACTGAATCTTACAGCTCATGATCCTTACTCTTATAATCACATATACACAATTCCTGGCCCAATGCTTTTACACAACAACATTAACCATTTAGTGAGTTACACCCACGGTTTTTAATATATTTCTTAGATTTAGTGCTTCAAAACATTACACAGACATTACCTTGCTCTCTCCACCAGGGCCTAGTTTAAACACAGTACTCTGATTATTAACTTTTAGCTTCTCTGCCCAGATGTCTGACTAATGTGCTTGTCACAGATTTAATAGGTCCACAGGTACTAGGCTAATGGCCCTGGAGACTTTACAAGTCTAGCCCCAAAAAATTGTCCAGGCACCATGCCACCCAGTGTTAGTTCACAGTGGCCCTATCCAGTAGGGCAGGGCAACTGGAGTGATCCCTAGGATGAACTTTGTTACCCATCCACTCATCAATATTTCTCTTGAAGATGGCCAGCGAGGTGCTGTGCTTGACATGAATGGGAAGCTTATTCCAGAGTATGGGTAGTCTTTGGGAGATGAACCGGTCCCTCCAGCATGTTCTGTTAATTGTTCTGGGATTCAAAAATACTTACTCTCAGTATGAGCTGGACTGGTGTAATACCTATCTGTAAAGCAGAGTTACAGTGGAGTATGTCATGTATACTGAAAGCAAGCCTTTTGGAAGGTTCCCTACTGTAATTTAAGATCTGTGAGTATGAACCCTGGAATTAAAAAAAAAAACCCATGAAAGTACAAAACTGTTTTGTTTTGTTTTTTGGCGGGGAGGGGCAGTAAACCACCATACCCTAGACTTATGTATACCAACTCTGAAAATGCCACATGGCAAATTAGTGTCTTTTTATTTTATTCCTTTAGGAAAATGATTTCTCCTTCTGGGCCCGTGATTAATCACATTATCATTTCCAAAGGTCAGCCTCATAAGTGCTTCTCAACAACACATTCATCATGCGTTCCATGTTTCCTGAGACACACTTGATTCACTTGTATTCAGTTTTTACTTTTTTTTTTTTGCTTCACAAGCATCTTCATACAATTATGCATCATCTGTGAGCTCTTTCAGCTATGATGAATTTGTTTTTCTCTCTCTACCCACATTAATCACTTTATTAAAAGTTAAGTCTGCTTCTTTCAGCAGTATTCTTACCTAATCACTTCTGGCACCATGCACAATTCTATTTCATACTAACATTTCATAACACATACCAAACAAACAGTGCTTGATTCAGTTTTTTAATTCAGTATCATAAGCATTAATAGCTTCTGTGGGACCTTATGTCTCCATGAAGAACAAATAACAGATATACCAGAGATTCCTTTTTCTTTTTTTTTTTTTTTTTTTTTTTTTTTTTAACTGTAAAATCAGTGTGTATTTATTCTCTTCCTTAGTGCCGCATGCCTTAAATCAGCAGCTGGTACTATGGTCAATCACAGCAGAAGATAACTATACATAAAATAAACACATCAAATAATATACCACTTTAGTAACTCAAAGTAAGATGTTAAAAGTAACTCATAACAGAACTCAGAATTAGTCTGTGATTAAAACTGGCTTTCTGGTTTAGTGTTTTTTTAAACACATTTTTGAATTATCACTTAATACATAGGCAAATATACATTAACAGAAAAGAAAGCAAATGATGTTAACATTTTTCCATTTATATAAATTATACGTCGGATATCTTTTCTTTGTAATTGTCATCAGTCCAATATTACATAAATTGCTGAATTTCTGTCTTACCTTAAACCTCATTCCTCTTCCTGAACATTATTGTGCATGTATTGTTTCTTTTTTTTTTTTTTTAATTCTTTTTATTGATTTTTAGTCATAACATAACAAATCATACCCCACAACATGACTAAAAGATAAGTACAGACAAAAATTTCTCTATATACAATAACTATATACAAAGCCCATCTATGTAGAACCTCCGGACCGGAGATTCGAATGCAGTGTGATTATGTTAATATACCTTCATATACCAGTTTCCAAGCTTCCCTCTGTGATGGATTTAGCCTCATGGAATACCACAAGTATTTATGAGCAGAGAAATGCTTCCCAACTATCTGTTTGAGTCCTTCCCATGATAGGTTTGATCTATCTTTCCAATTTAGGGTGATATAGTATTTTACCAACATAAAGGCTGTTATTAGGAAATACGTGTTCTTAATGTCCATGCCTACCGGGGGTATGTGAAGAAGGGCAAATTGCCAAGACAGGGTAGATTTTTCATAGCCCATTTTTTCTAATTTGACTCTGAGGGCACACCAAAGTTTGTAAGAGCATTTGCAACTCCTAAAGATGTGGATGATATCTGCTTTCATCATAGGGCAGAATTGGCAAAATGGTGGGACTTCCTTGTACATCTTGTTTAGTAAAGCGGGGGTGTAATACGCGTTATTTACAATCATAAGTTGGGTATATCTGAACTTTAACAGAGGAATAGCTTTGGAAAATTTTTGAGTGGCTTGGGCAATGGATTTGGAAGAGATCGAGGGGTCTTGTTTTAGCCAAAAATCAGAATGGATAGCCTCTTTCGTGCATCTAATTCCTGATATTAACTTGTAGGAGTGAGAGATCATTTTCTTTTTACGAGTTAGTAGATTCCAAAGTACTTTACACAACTCTATTTGAGGATCGGGAATATCTGTATCTCTCCAGTACTTGTTGCAAATGTCCATTAGTTGTCTAATCGTAGTGGTGTAGTTGATCGAAAGCTTAAACTTGCTTCTGATAGACGAAATGTGATCCAACCTGCACAAGAAGAGGTCCAGAACAGTTTTATTTTTGATCAGTGGAAACGAATTCAGATTAACCAAATTCTCGTTTAATTTAATGTTAGGATTAAAGTGTAAAGGTTGGAGAAGAAGAAAAGCAGACTGTAGATCTAGGGATTTAAACAAGTTGTGTGTACATTTGATTTGAGACCATAGGTCATTTTGAATTTTGTACTTTCTTTTGGCAGATATGTCTAAGAAAGGTAGGGCCATGGGATTAATAGAAAGAGATTTAATATAATTGTAATAAAGTTTGATCCACGTTGGGCACCAAGCATTAAGTTCTTCTCTGAAAGTTGCAACATTAATTATTCTACTGCTTCTATTTATTTCATACAAAAGTCTAAAATCTGGAAGGCTTAGACCCCCCTTCTCTTTAGGGTATATAAGTTTGTTATAGCTTATCCTGATGGGTCTAGGGTGCCATATAAACTTCGAAAGAAATGATTGAATTTTATTAAAGACTTTATTATTTATTATATTTATTAATATTTATTATTATTTATTATAGTTGGTAGCATTTAGAACATACAGAAGTCTTGGCAGAATGTTCATTTTGATAATGGCTACTTTCGAGAGGACCGGGAGTTTTAGTTGAGTCCATCTTTCCATATCCTTTTGTAACACGCCCCAACATCTAGAGAAGTCCCCTTGATGATGTATATTTCCATCTGTTTGGAAGGATACTCCTAGGTATTGAAAATGGTCATTGACTTTTATACTAGGTATAGATCTTTCACTGGGTAATTGCGAGTAAATGTTAATTGGAAAGATCGTTGTCTTATCTAAATTCACCTTATAATTCGAGAATTTGGAGAAAGTTTGTAAAGTACTATTAATTTTGTTAATATCAGCGTTGGGAAGAGAGTAGTAAATATTCAAGTCATCTGCATAAGCTGATAAGGGTATTTCAGTATTAAATAATCTTGGAATATGGTGGAATGTTCTCTGTTTAATTAATAAAAGTAAAGGTTCTATATATAGGTTAAATAAAAGCGGTGAAAGAGGGCATCCCTGCCTGATACCATTATTAATCATTATCCTTTTGGAGCTATATTTGTTTATTTGTAAAGTAGTATACGCATTTTTATAAAGGGTATTAAGAGTGTGTATAAATTGTGTAGGGAAATTAAATTTTTGTAGAACCGAGATCAAGAATTCTTTGCTAATTCTATCAAATGCTTTGGATGCATCAATAGCTAGGGCGTAGATGGGGGTACGCTTAATCAATGATAAAGAGGACATAGCATTTAGTGTAAGAGTCTGGTCAAAGGTTTGTCTCTGGTTTATAAACCCTGATTGTTCAGGAGAGATGATTTTACCAATCCCAGATTTCAATCTACAGGCTAAAATTGCTGCCAAAGTTTTAATGTCTATATTAATGATAGAAATAGGTCTATAATTATTGGGGTTGGTACTGTCTTTATTTGGTTTGGGGATTAGAATAGTTCGGGATGCATTTAGGTGGGGGTCACAGACACCTTCCTGAATAATAAAGTTAAATAGGCGACATAGAATGATTGTTAATTTCTGGCTAAACGCTTTATAAAATTCCGCCGTGAATCCATCCGGTCCTGGCGCTTTATTGGATTTAAGGTTATTGATCGCAGACATAGTATCACTTTGAGTGATATCGGCCGCTAATAAGGATCGATGATGTTCATCTATCTTTGGTGTGACTAGATTGTCAAGGAATAGGTTTAGTTCTTGTTTGTCTATAGAATTAGGGCTAGGATTGTATACTTCTTCATATATATCTTCAAATATCTTTATTATGTCTTGTGTGTTACATATATAATTTTGATGGACCTTAATTCTTGAGATAGGGGGAGTATTGCTATGTTGATTAATCAATCTCGCCAGAAACCTAGAGGGAAGTTGAGCCCAATGTGAATAATTAGCTAAGGTTTTTATCTCATAGAATGATAGGTTATCCACCTGTAATGATGTTAATTTTAACTGCAGCTGGGTAATCTCCTTCTCTAGATCTGGTGAGTAGTTCTGTTGAATACGTGTTTCGAGGGATTTTAATTCCCCTTGTATAGTCCTCTCTTTAGTGATATACTCGTTCTTATAATGGGAGGCTTTATTGATTAATAATCCTCTGATCAAAACCTTAGTGGTAGCCCAAGAGATATCGAACGAGGTGTTGGAGTCCTTAATAGCAAGTATACATTGATCTAATAAGGTATTAATTTCTTTCTTAATATCCGACTTTCCTAGTAAATTAGGGTTAAGTTTCCACCCTCTCACTGAAAAATTTGGAGGGGTAGAGCGGGACCATTCTACAGATAAAGTAATCTTTGAGTGATCCGAGATTGATCTTGGTTCAATGCAGATATTAGTTGCAAAATTATGAAAAAAGTCTGAGATTAGAAAAAAGTCCAACCTGGACCAGGACTTATGACACTGAGAAAAAAAGGTATAACCTCTGTTCTTAAAGTTGTCAGGATTATTACAATAGGGGTCGAATAGATTAAAGTCACTTTTAAGATCTGCAATAGCGGAGGAGGCTAGTGGATTATTTACGGACATCCTATTAGATCTGTCTAGCATTGGGTCCTGGATAGAATTCCAATCTCCCCCAATTATATAGTAGTGTTCCGGGAATTTATGAAGGATGTTATACAATTTCATTATGAAGTTATGTTGTAGCGTACAGGGAGCATATATGTTTAGAATCATAATAGGCTTATCTAAGTAGTCTATTTTAGTTACAAAGTAACACCATCTGCCCTCAGAGTCAAAGTCCTGTTTTACAATAGGATGTTTAAAGGAGTTTTTAATAATGATAGCTACTCCTACTTTATTAGTTCTACTCCCCGCTGCTATAACTTCCTTAATCCATCTTTTATTTTTTATGGAGCTCCATTGTTCTCTTAATAGGTGTGTTTCTTGTAACAAGATGCAATCTAGATTGGTTTTGAACAGCAGATGAAGGATAAGTTTTCTTTTGCTTTCAGCTTGTATGCCTTTGACATTCCATGAGGCTATCTTCCACATGACAATCTTAACATTTGTGGGTAAGAAAAAAGGTTAATCTTTTCTAAGGTGTAATAATTTAACACAGAGGACGTAAAAAAGTAAAATACATAATAAATCCATAGATGGGCGACTCTTCCAGCGTATCTCCCGTGCATAACCACTTCCTCCTTTAGCCTGGAAGAGGTTGGGATACCTACATTATTTAAACACATTGCAAACAGTTGAAACACTCTCTTTCCTACGTGCTACGCTAACGTACCAGTACAAATTAAGAAGTAATGTATCCCAGAATATAATCTACAATTCTACAAGAGCTAGAAAGCTACGCTGACTTGAATTAAAACACTGCTTAACTCATTCAGAGCATGTCTTAAGTGTAGAAAAAGCAAAACAAAAGAACCCAATACAGTAACATATTTATAGTGAATAGTAAGACTTCGTAGTCATATTTAACTTGACCCAAAATCTGTTAGTAATATTTTAAATTCTATTTCCCCAAGGGGAAGGAGTTTCCGAGCACATCCATCTAGTCAACATAGGTCTATGTAAGGTGTATTACTCTGAAGACCTCTATACTAGATTAAGTCCTCATTCCTTTTAGTGTGTATTGTACATAAGAAATACAGATCCTTCCATTCCATTCCAGATATGATATAAGTACTGTGAATCTTGAACACCTTAGGCTGTCTATTCTGTGTCAATATATTATAAACGGGAACATACGTTTTCCAGCATTTATAAGTATAAAAAACTTTACAAACACACTTCTAATCAACTTCATTAACATCTCATTTAAAATACAGTAGGTTACCTCTACTAGGATATGTTCAGTTTTACTATTTAACATAAAAAATCTCACCTAATACCCACTAAACAGTGATCCAGGATTAGACAACAAGAAATAATTAGATAGTGTAAATCCTATATCTTCCAAGAAATGAAACCACTTTATAAACTATGTTCACTTACAGTAACATCACGATAGAAGCTGTAAAGTAATATTGTAAAGTTGCTCAGCTTCTACATCATTTATCAGAAAAAAAAAAAAAAAAAAGCAACATATGTAATTCATATGGGTGCTAGCATAACAAACAAGCCCAGCAGATTCCTACCAATTAATATGGGTACTGTAAATACCTGACTTTAAATTACGTATTTTTTTTTTTTTTTCCCCCAAAATTCCTGAGATCCTTAGGACCTGCGCACCATAGATGTAGTACCCCAAGGTAAATAACATACAACTTAATAGAGATATATACCTCATTTTAATATATATATAAATATATCATATTGGAGAGTAGTGAGGTGGTTTTCGCCAAGTGGTATGTACATAACAATGCTGTTAAGTATTGATCCAAAATGAGATGTGTAAGATTCTGCAAGTAACACTGTTAATTCAAATGGATATTCCTTTAGGGGAATGCAGGAGCCTGCTGTATTAGTTAGAGTAGGTTATCTCAGCTACACAAAGGGGGTCTGAGATCTGTCATTTGAAAATGATTGACCTAGAAAAAGTTATTAATACCACTGGGACATATGTAAACAAGTTTCATAGGCAGACCAAAACAGTATGAATGAAATTAAGTGAAGTAAGGCATGTATTTAAGATATGACTAGAACTTAGGAGACTACTACCCTTGTAAATCCTGCATAAACTGTAAAATGGACCACGCAACTGTGGAGACTTGAGGAGGGGTGTTGCCTGATTCCCTGTCTTATCCTAACTTTTTACCTTGTCCTGGAGCCACCAGAATGGTGATGGGGATGGGCCTGCCTGTTTCGGAAGCGCCTGCGGTGGCTGGAGAGTGATCCTTGCCTCTCGTAGACCCCTGAAGTCATAGTTCTCCAAGCGCTGCCTCGTGGTGGTAAATCCTCAGCATAGCATAAGGCGACTACATTTCCCAGCAGTCGCCTGTCCAAGCGTGACCTCGTCGCCTCAGCTAACCTCCCAGGATGCTTTATTCCCTTAAAGCAACAAGTGGATTTACAGAAACATAAACTGCGTCGACGGATGCCCTTCTTCACTTACAACAGCGTGTACATTGCAGCGCTGTTAAAGGATCACTCGCGGAATCTCTGACTTATATACTGCTTACCGACACAGAGAAGATCAACGTCTCAGAGGTAACGGAAGAGCACTGGTCCTCAGCGCATTGCACTTCGGAAGAAAAGCTCGCAGAATACTCAGATGGAACTATTGCATTATAGCAAGGACGCTATTTAGGGGTCAACGAGCTCCAGACCAACAATGTTTACAGTATATATGTATGGTAAGAGATTCCTTTTTCATTCATGAAACAATGAAACTCCTGTCTCATCACTACAATATTATCTCTTTCCCTGTTGAAATTCAAGTCTGCAAACTTTAAGTACTTCTTTATCTGCAGCATGTAGAAACTTTGCACGGTGCATCTTTTATGGCATCTCATATATACTGCTTATAGTGAATAATAAACTGAATTTCAGGATCTCCAGTTTCAGGTTCTCAGAATAGCTGTCCTGCAGAGAATAATTTCCTAAGCTGAAACTGAAGCTTTATCAAATTCCAGTGTAATTCCCTAAATCCAGTCAAATTAACTTGGTGTGGGAGGAAGTGAATGCTGGTAACAAATTCAAGATTTAAAGTATTGTATGTGAAGCCATGCTTGATAGCACCAAGCAGCTGTTTGGATTTTCAGGAATACAAAACACTGCAGATGATGCAAATGGTCAAACTAAGCCACCCAGGACTGGTTCAAAAGTAAGAAGGAGGTATATAGAAGGTGTTCAGCCATTGGTGATTGTTTTAAAGTCAATTATATCAAATTTCAAACACCACCAAAGCTCTAACTCAATGCCAAAACATAGCAGATATCCAGGTAACTCAACAGATAAGTCAGAAAGTGAGGTATTACAGATTAAAGTGAACAGTGATGGTTGTAGAACATGGTTACCAAGAACTAGATACAAGGTGCATACATTGGACAAATACACAGAGACAAAGTGCTTAGGCATACATCATGTCAAATCCATGGGGAAAAATAAAAATGCTGCTGCTAAGGAGGATATTCCACATGACTTCACTATGCACATCGTAAAGATAATTTTACTTAATTCATCTAAGCTCTCAGGCTCTGTATTCTGAGCTAGCATGTAAAAATATCAAAAGGTCATTTGAATATGAAGAAGGGTGCATCACTCCTGTGAAATAAACATTTTCCTTTTCATAACTTTTATTCAAGCATTACAACATGGCTACATATTCATCACAATTAATTTACTATAAACATTAATTGCAATTATAATTTCACGACAATTTCTGTTTAACACCCAAATATAACTCAAGCTTTCAACATTTTCACATATGAAATGATTGATGTTTGAGAAATTAAACACACTTTTTACAATTATTGGTTTATTAAAATCTAAAGTTATTTTCTATATTGCAGACAGCAGTTAATGTTTTGGGCATAACTGCAAAAGATGGTCATAAGTCACCGTCCGATCCTTTCCTTCTAGTTCTCTTACATACAAGCCTTTTTATTCTGCATTTGGAAATGTGGCAATACAATTCTGAACAGCAATATATCAGGTAGTGTACCCTTCAGATCCCATTTAAGAGTGTAGGGTCTAAAGTAGGGGTTTTGCAGCATTGCATTAACAACACTGCTCTGCAATAACAACAGTCATCCAGAATATTATATTCATAAAGCACTAGAAAGTGTACTAAAAACTAAGCTAATATGGGAATGGAGAAAAGCGATGATTGCAATTTGAGTTACAGAGATTAGGCAAGTGGGGCCTGGAATTTACTGGAGAAAACTGGCAACGGAACCAAGGTATTGGGAGCAAATAATTACATAGGGAAAGGTAACAGAACAGGAAGAGGAAAAAAAATGTATTTGGACTGCAGGCTAGAGACTGCCTCCTCTATCGGGGACTAATATCAGAGTATAGACAAAGAAAAAGGGATAGGGGAATCCTAAGTGAAATACTTGCACTGCTTGAGTTATCAGTTGAATCTAGAACAGAAGTTGCTGTGAAAAACAGACAATTAGAAGGGCCTGTAAAACATTGCAAGATAACTCTAGAAATTAATCAGATGAGGTCAGAAAAAATTGGATTAAAAAATTAGATAAGCAATTCACAAAGAAACAATGAGAGGAAGTATGAAAGGTCTGAAATATGCAACAAAACCAAGAAGATTTAGCATTTTTGCCTCAATTGTTTGTATAGATACTGTTATACCCCAAGCAGACTCCAAATAATTTTTCCTTAGGATGGCAAATGTGGCAGGTGTAATAGGGAAGAAAGACGGACCAGAGGGCACATGTACTCAGTGTAACGAGTTGGCACACTTTAAAAGATCCCTACGGAGTACTCTGTCAGGAAAACTAGGCGAGCAAGTCAGTGTAACTAAGGAAATTATTATTTTAAGCTGGGATACAGGATCTGAATTGCCTAGACATATTAAGGCCTTGTTAAGTTTAATTCTGGTGGCTGCCAAAAAAGCAATTACTAAAAATATGAAAATCAAACTCTAAACCAAGGTAACCATTTGAGTTGTCGGGACCCATTAGAGTGAGTCCTGAAATGTGCAGACTGAATGGCTAAAAGTTCAGACTTGTATATACCAAATCCGGGATGCCATTTCTTGTAATATTCCCTTTTCTCCGAGGTATGGCAATCTCAGAGTTAGTATATATAAGTTGGGGGGGGGGTTGCTCCCTGCAAAAAAAAAGAAGTTTAAAAGAGAAGAGCGATTTTCGAGATTCACTTTTCTATGTTTTCAGTCTCTTTTTTTCAGCTTGTCTGCTGTCAACATTTCAATAGGAAGCCTTAAATCACCCATACTTAAATTAGTAAATATTTTTACAGACATAAAAGAACAAAAAGTAGGATTGTTAGAACAGGTAGGGGTAAATTACATAGAAAAACTAGAAATTCTTTAAACAATACATGTAGAAAAATGTTTTGGAGGAGGAATGAGGTTTAAGAGAAGGCAGGAACTGAACAATTTATATATTTTTGCGTGATTATATTGTGTAGAACAATATATATGATGTATAATGTTTGCAAATGTGAGCTTGTTAACATTGTTTGATTACTTTTATATAAAACTATGTTTGCCTATGTTACAAGTGATAATTTGGACCAATGTCATATGATCAACTTTTGAAATAGTTGAATTTCATGTGATTGCACTTATATCATCGACAATTTAAAAAGTCAAAGTATTCCTCTTCACTTAAACAGTACATTGCCCTATAATCGCTGTACAGTAGGAACAGGAAAATATGTCCTTTTCCCTACTGTGGTCTGATCTTGGAGTTGGCAAATATTAGATATATATATATATATATATATATATATATATATATATATATATGTATGTATGTATACACACACATACCCATTGGATATAAAACGTTTACACACCCCTGTTAAAATGTCAGGTTTTTATGATATAAAACAATGAGATCACAGTAAATCATTTCAAAAATGTTACCACCTTTAATGTGACCTATAACCTGTGAAATTCAATTGAAAAACAAAGAAATCTGTTACGGGAAAAAAATATAAAAAATAAAAAATGCACAATAAGCTGGTTGCATAAGAGTCCACACCCCTAAACTAATACTTTGTTGAAGCACCTTTTGATTTAATTACAACATTCAGTCATCTCAGGTAGGAGTCTATCAGCATGGCATATCTTGACTTGGCAATATTTGCCCACTCTTCCTTGCAAAAGTGCTCCATATCTGTCAGATTGCAAGGGAATCTCTTGTGCACAGCCCTCTTCAGGTCACTCCACAGATTTTCTATTGGATTTAGGTCTGGGCTTTGGCTGGGCCATTCCAAAACTTTAATTTTCTTCTGGTGAAGCCATTCTTTTGTTGATTTGGATATATGCTTGGGGTCATTGACATATTGAAAGGTGAAATTCCTCTTCATCTTCAGCTTTCTAGCAGATGCCTGAAGGTTTTGGGCAAAAAGTGACTGGTATTTAGAACTGTTATAATTCCCTCCACCTTGACTAAAGCCCCAGTTCCAGCTGAAGAAAAGCAACCCCAAAGCATGATACTGCCACCACCATGCTTCACCGTGGGGATGGTATTCTTTTGGTGATGCGAAGTGTTGTTTTTGCACCAAACGTACCTTTTGGAATTGTGGCCAAAAAGTTAATCCTTGGTCTCATCAGACCATAACACATTTTCCCACATGATTTTGGGAGACTTGATGTATTGTTTTGCAAATTGTAGGAGGGCCTGGATGTTTTTCTGTGCAACCACACCCCATAGTCCAGACATATGGAGAATACGGGAGATTGTTGTCACATGTAGTACACAACTTGCCAGAAATTCCTGCAGCTCCTTCAGTGTTGCTGTAGGTCTCTTGGCAGCCTCCCTGACCAGTTTTAGTCTTGTCTTTTCATCAATTTTGGAAGGACATCACCGTTGTCCCATATTTTCTCCACTTTTTTGATGACTGTCTTCACTGTGTTTCATGGTATATCCAATGCTGTGGAAATGTTTTGTACCCTTCTCCTGACTGATACCTTTTAACAATGAGATCCCTTTGATGCTTTGTAAGCTCTCTGTGAACTATGGCTTTTGCTGTAGCAGGCAACTGAGTAAATATCAGGAAGATCCTATAAGGAAAGCTGAACTTTATTTGGGGTTAATCAGAGTCTTTTTAATTGATGACAGGTGTGTACCCAAGAAAACTAAATGCTGCAATTAAATCAAAAGGTGCTTCAACAAAGTATTAGTTTAAGGGTATGCACACTTATGCAACCAGCTTATTGCACATTTTTTATTTTTTATATTAGGTCACATTAAAGGTGGGAAAAGTTTTGAAATGATTTATGTGATTTATTGTGTTTTTTTTTATATATCACAAAAATCTGGCATATATATATATATATATATATACATATACACACACACACACACACACACACACACACACACACACACACACACACACACACACACACACACACACACACACTTATAGCTGTACTTCTACTCACCAAAATAACACTTGTTCGAATCTCAGACAGCCGACTCCACTCCAGTGAACTTCCACTCAAGCGAAAGTACGGACTACCGAACTCCTTTCCCTGGGAAATGAACCACTTGGCCACCAGGATGAATTTTGCCCTTTTCCCCAGTGTAGTGCAATCTTGGAGTTGGTATAGGGGCATGTGGGGGTGAAGCCCCCCACTTGGGTGGGTTTAATTTGTTTCCATTCACTTTCTTCCCTGGTGGCCAAGTGATTAATTTCTCATGGAACGATTCGAACAAGGGTTATTTCGGTGAGTATAAGTATACTCATACACACACACACACACACACACACATATATATATATATATATATATATATATATATATATATATATATATAAAATTAGGTGGGAGTGGGGGGAGTGCAGGGGCTTGCCTGCCTCCTCAGCTAAAACACTGTTTTTAAGGATTTTCATATCTTCAACTTTTTAGTTGATCATATGAGTTCTATTATATGAAATCTGACTACTTAAAAAGTTGATCATATGACATAGATCCATGATAATTCAATAACATGTTTATAAAAAAACTGCTCTGTTACAAAATTAATTGTACATTTACTAGATATTTAATTGAAATCCAAGTTGCTGATTCAAAAAGGTTTTCAGTAGATATACTTTTTGAAAAATGATGCAGTGTTATCTATTTACCCTGCATAATGAGCTTGAGACATCCATATCAGATTTTTTTATACCTGTCATACCAAAAACAAGCATCTCTTTAGTAATTAGTGACTCTTCTTTCCAAAAGAAGCAAACAGTTGATCAAACTGATTAATTTGTTTTGTTATTTCAATGTAATGTAGGAGATGTTTTTGAACATCCATAGTATCGGATATTATTTCTCTTTTATTCACCTGTTTGAGGAAAATATGGTCTAGTTAAAACGGATATCAGAAACCACTTCAGGCAAAATGGAAGCCATTTCCTCAGTGATACTCTGCTCTTCTGAAAAACTGTACAGCATTATTTGTATATCAAGCCCTGAGGTTCAGAAAGCTTTCTAAGTGATGGGATTTCCACCAAGAAGAACAGCTTCCAAGAATTTCAGTCTTGCAATGTAAACAGACACAAGTGAATTCAGTGTCAGCTTTTCTGTCAATTAGCTGAAGTCTCAGACAAGGGACGTAAGATATTTTATACACCTAAAGTAAACAATACTCTTTAGGAAACTGTTTTACAGCAATGAAAGAGTCCGATGTAAGATAGAGAAAGAATGAGGCTCACATCTGCTTATTCTCTTTTACCTTTAATAATTCTGACAAATGGTGCAGAAGGAGAGTTATAAAGAAGACGCACCCAGTACATTAAAATAATAAACACTTTACTGTTCATGATAAACTATAGCTGTAGTAGAAATGATAAGCTTTCCTGCACAAATCACCTTATGGAAACAAATATAGCTGCTAAATATAATCAATGAAATGGACTTTCTCAAGTCAATCAACAGTTTATGTTTAACCCATCACCTTTTTTATATCCTTTGGTTTAAAACCCATAGCTCCTAATGGTGTTATGACATCTTTCTGGGACCACATTCCTCAATCAAGTGACAACATAATAATAGGAAGCATATGAAAGGGTAAAAAGTAAGAAAGAAAACATCACTAAGACAAACACAGAAGGCACTCCAGCAGAGAATCAAACTGGAGAACCTCTTGCTATGAGGTAACAACGCTACCACTGCACCACTGTGCCGTCCACAAGCCTGTGTGTATACCTGAGTGCAAGTTACCAATTACTGGTGAAAGTCAGAATCTTACAAAAACAATGAAATGTTCACGAACAGTAAAATAGCACAATTATAACGATGCAGCCATGCTGGGGTGCTGGATAAACATCTCCAAACTGACAACTCACAATGTTCCTTTATGGTTCAATACACACATACAATGCCATTCAGACATGCTACAATAATACATGCTAAAGTAATAAACAACTCAAACATAACTAAACCCAACAAATGAGATGGTCACAGCCTTTACTCTTACTCTGTCGCCAAACTATGGAATGCACTGACTTCTTCAATCCCTCAATTGGACACCTTAAAATCATTCAAATCTGCACTAAAAAAACACTACCTGAGCCATTATACCTGCTCATGTGCAGATAGGACGAGGCCTCCATGAATACACCTGAGCCATTATACCTGTTCATGTGCAGATAGGACAAGGCCTCCATGAATACACCTGAGCCATTATACCTGTTCATGTGCAGATAGGACAAGGCCACCATGAATACACCTGAGCCATTATACCTGTTCATGTGCAGATAGGACAAGGCCACCATGAATACACCTGAGCCATTATACCTGTTCATGTGCAGATAGGACAAGGCCTCCATGAATACACCTGAGCCATTATACCTGCTCATGTGCAGATAGGACCAGGCCTCCATGAATACACCTGAGCCATTATACCTGCTTGTTTGCAGATAGGACGAGGCCTTCACGAATACACCTGAGCCATTATACCTGCTCATGTGCAGATAGGACCAGGCCTCCATGAATACACCTGAGCCATTATACCTGCTCATGTGCAGATAGGATGAGGCCTCCATGAATACATCTGAGCCATTATAACTGCTCATGTGCAGATAGGACCAGGCCTCCATGAATACACCTGAGCCATTATACCTGATTGTGTGCAGATAGGACCAGGCCTCCATGAATACACCTGAGCCATTATACCTGCTCATGTGCAGATAGGACCAGGCCTCCATGAATACACCTGAGCCATTATACCTGCTCGTGTGCAAATAGGATGAGGCCTCCATGAATACACCTGAGCCATTATACCTGCTCATATGCAGATAGGACCAGGCCTCCATGAATACACCTGAGCCGTTATACAGTACCTCCCGACTTACTCTTATCCTTGTTACAATCCTATATCCTGCGTAAAACACTCTATGTTTATCGCACCGCGTAAAACACTCTGTTTATCACACCTTACTAACTTCTAGTAATGCTAACTCTAGTACTTCCTAGTGTTAGACCACAACATTTCTTCTCTGAATTTACCTAGTTGTCTGATTGGTTTTATAATTTTCTGCATGTTAATATGATTAATTTGTTATCTCTATCTGTAATTACAGTGTGTATAAAACTGCAATATCAGTCTGTTCTAGAAAAGAATATTCTCTCTCTGTACTAAACTATCCATGGCAATATTTACATTTTGTATCTTCCTGCAGCTCTTCTCCCCAGGCCTCCACTGAAAATGGGTGTCTGACCCAGCAGACTTTCCCAGTCAACAAATGTCAATAAATAAATACAGCTTTTCAAAACACTTCATCAATGCCAATAAATGTAAAATGTGAATTTTGTCAGTGTGCACTTGCGGTGCCTTATATGTATTTCTTTACATCTCAGAGATATAAGAGAGAGAGAGAATACAGTGCCTTGTACAAACATAGTTTAAAATGGTTTACTATGAGAATATAAAAATGCAGAACAAAATGCGGTCACATCTTCGATTCAGATGTGAGATGTGCTGCGTATTAATTAGGACAGAATGTCGAAGTACGTATAGTGAAACATTCACATTCGTACTTTCGACATTTTGTTTTGCACGTCACTACTACATATCACGGAATGTAATGTTTTAGCAGAGGGGGGGAAGACCCACTGCACCCCCCCCCCATGTGGGGGGACTGCTCTACCCACACCCCCTGAAAATAACATATTCCAACTCTGAGATCGCACTACAGTGGGGAAAACAGTAATTTCCCAATCTCCACTGTACTGTGATCTGTAGTCATAACTCAGATGACATATGTGCGAATGCACAGCAGCTTTCGCTAAACTGCACACTTGCAGTATTGCAGGTCGGCGATATGCGAATCAACCACATGGGGTTCACCATTCCCGATTTCGTTGACCGTGTACTCAACATTCTCATAGTAAACAGTTTAAAACATTCAAATGCACATTTTACATTTTTTGGAATTGACAAAGGGGTGGCAAACAATTGTTTCAGTATTTTTTGTGAGATTTTGACTTTGAACAGTAGTTGGCACCTTTGCACTAAGGTGTGCAAACAAGCTATATACTCTATACTTTAGCTGGGTCCCAATACCAAATTATGTCACTTTAAATATATTATATGTATTTGCATTTTTGCACTGGTACATTATTACGTTATTATGCTTCACCATTTGAAGAATGTTATATGATTTTTCTAAGGTAATTTTGATTTGAACCAGCAGGTGGCACTCCCATTTTCAAGTGCACACACCAGTTATATTTTTTTAATGCACTAGCCATGGGTTTAATTTGTCAAGTATTTTGGGCTTCTAATGCCAAGACTGGAATGGAACCCATTCCCATATCAAGGAATGATTAGAGTTCATGAAATTAAGATTGTTTCTTTCTATGATGTTAGCCAAGAGTGTTCTCCTCAGCAACCATAATGTACTCAGAATTGCCTCCTCCTGTAGTTCATATGGGGTTTCATGTATTACTTGTATTATCTGAGTACCATTTCATTTGACCCATTGCTCTCACTACTGCTGGGACTGCCTCGGTATCTTTCTTCCACACTGCTCCTGTTTACTACTGTTTATGCTTCCAAATCCTGGTATATTATGACTTTCTCTCTCTCTCTCTCTCTCTCTCTCTCTCTGTATGTAAGATGCTGTAATCACTGAGGATATCTGCGCTTTTAGATAAAATCAAAGAGATTCCATATTCTCCGAAAAGACTATGTTAACACAGCAAATATAACCTACATTATACATGCTCCTGCTGTCGCTTTAAACATTTATATATGTTCTTGCATTTCTGTATTGTGACAGCTGCATTGCCTGTTATTGTTGAAGCCAGAACTGTGATGACTTTGAAGCCTGGTTCCATGATTTATTACTAAGTAAGGAGAATTGCTGGTGATTTACATCTTCCAGATAAAACAATGATGAGGCTGGCAGGCAAAACAATATTCTGATTAAGTTTTTAATGGTGAACTATGGTGATACAACACAGGAGCATTTATTTGGTATTGAGTGGTGCAGAAAGTGTATGAGTGGGTATGTATGATGTGTGTGTGTGTGTGTGTGTGTGTGTGTGTGTGTGTGTGTGTGTGTGTGTGTGTGTGTGTGTGTGTGTGTGTGTGTGTGTGTGTGTGTGTGTGTCTAAGCGTGTCTGAATCTGTAGCATTATAATACTATTGTTATTAATAATAATAATAATAATAATAATACAATTAACAAAATAGTTTGATGCTTCAAAATAATGTTTTCATATTTCAAGAAAAATATTACAGCCATGTTTCAGAGGTTGTTGTGGGCATCCCTTTAGCTCATAATAGTAAAAATGGTTTTAGCTTCATGGGTTCATAGGTAAGTACTAGGCTGGCTACCCCTGGGGGCTATTTTAAGCCTATCCAGTTTCCCTTTTTGTGTTCAAAATAGCCCATCCCATTTGGTTATAGACGGGCCTTACCCATCCCATGGTTAATAATTATACATTACACATAATGAGAATAACTGGAATCATACCATAGATAATGTATGGGACCCAGCATGGGATAATATATTTAAGAGCTGCCTCTGTTTGCCTATAGTACAGGGAACAGTCCTGAGGTAACTTTTGTGTCTCCCACTCATACATCCAAGTTGCTTTTGAATACCGACTGGAATTAACTTTGTTTTATGTGGATGGAAGCCTGTTCCACAGCAGTGGTATCCTCTGCGAGATATATCTGTCCCTCCAAACCATTCTGTTGATGTTACAGAAGTGGTTTAGGTCCCTAAACCATGTATTTCTGATGCCATTTAACTTGCTGATGTGCAGTAAATCTATCAGTAATGGGTCAGAGGATGCCTTGCATACCAGACACAGATATGCAGTCTGTATGATACCGAGTATAGTGACAAGGGTCTGAGTTGGACCATGTAGGACATGTTTAGGCCTTGTATCCTTTTATTTATTTATTTGACATTTGTTGAACAGGAATGTCTGACTGAGCTTGCACCCTTTTTCAGCTGAGGCCTGGGGAGAAAAGCTCCACAAAGTATTACATACACCATAAAAATGTTTACACACAATACAGTGTGCATGAGGTAATATAAACATGCATTATAATGCTTGGATTCACAATTGTAACATGAGAGTTTAAAGGTGATATTTATAAAAAAAGGCAATAAAACCAAATGTTAAAGTCTTTCATATATCTCCAATACATAAGGACTTCACCATATAGAGGGGGAGTAATGACAATTAACTCAGAGTTTAAGAAAAGAGTATAGAGGTACTGTATAGAGGTACTGTATAGAGGTACTGTATATCAAATCTTAGTTCTTACAGGCAAAAGCATGTACATCAGTAATCAGAAACAAAGGGGAAGCTGATAGAGAGCGCAGGTGATAGAAAAAGTATGGCTATGGATAAAAGAAGGAAAATTAGAGATTTTTTTTTTTATTTGTAAATAAGAGAGGAGAGTAGTAGTAGTTAGAATCAAGTGAAATCTGAGAAAGGGGAGTAAGCTAAGTGGGAAAAGAAGGGGAGGGAGGTAAATATGAGTAGTGGAGAAATTGAGTGAAAAAGGTATTAGGAGTTAGAGTTCTGTAGTGAGAATTACAAATTGAGAAGGGGATGTATGCAAAGAGGGTCAGGTGATTAAGTTCACGGTGGTTGTGTACAGGAGCAAGTCCAGGTATTTGTAAAGTGGACTTTTAGGGTGATTTTAAATGGGAGTGATTGTTAAAGGTAGCTTATAGGTAGGTACTAGGCTATCTGCCCAAAGGCATTTATAAGCCTAGCCGGAATGTGTTGGCTTTCGCTGCCCCCTTAGATTAGTTCCCTGTGCCTCTGTCCAGCAGAGCCACTGAAGTGATCCCCGGGGTAAACTTTCTGTTTCCCATCCGCTCATCAAGGTTTCTCTTGAAGAGTGTTAGTGAGGAGCTCTGCCTAATGAAGACTGGAATCTTGTTCCAGAGTATTGAAAGTCTCTGGGACAGGAATCTATCCCTCCAGCATGTCCTATTTATTGTTGTGGTGAGGTTTAGATCCCTAGAGCATGTGGATCGAGGGGATATGGTTTTCTTTAGGTGGAGCGTGTCCATCAATTCTGGTTTGGACATGGCCTTGTATGTCAGGCAGAGATCACCTCTGAGTAGGTGGTATGCAACCGAGTACAGCTGGAGTTTCTTCATTCGAGCTGCATAGGGTATCTTTTTGAGGCCAGTGATCCTCTTGGTGAGGTACCTCTGTGGTCTTTCCAGCTGTTGCAGGTATCTTGTAAGGTACATCCCAAATGGGGTGTTTTACTCTATGATGGGTCTGATGAGTGATGCGTAGAAGGGCACAATGACCTCTTTTGATCTGGATGCAAACATTTTGTGATTAGGTGGGCCACATAGAAGGATTTTCTAACCACTTTGGCAATTTAATTATCAAAGGAGAGATTACTATCTACTTGGGTCCCCAGATCCCTTATTATGTCTTCTGTATTTAGGGGGCTACCACCTATGTAGTAGTTTGTGGGTACTTTGTTTTTTCCAAAGGGGATGACTATGTACTTTTTGGAATTTAGCTTGAGGCCATGGTTTGACACCAGGTATCTGCCTCAGTGAGACCCTTTTGAAGGATGTCTGTGTCAGCTGGAGAGTCAATTATAGCCCCTAGTTTGCAGTCGTCTGCGAACTTGGTCAGCCATAGTCCTCCTGTGCTTGCCTGTACCTCTGAGAAGTATATACTGAACAGGAGGGGTCCTAAGACTGAGCCCTGGGGAACGCCACTTGTAACCGGTTTAGAGTCAGACCTAGCTCCTGCAACTATTACCATGTGGGTTCTGTGCGTGAGCCAGTTGGCAACCCATCTCATGACGTAGGGGGTTATGTTCAGGCTGGTGAGCTTGTCTATAATACCAGAATGGGGAATGGTGTCGAAGGCCTTTGCAAAGTCTAGGTGGGCTGTGTGGACCACCTTTCCCTCATCTATAGCCTTGGTAACTGTCTCAAAGAAGTCCACCAGGTTTAGGAGGCATGATCTGTCCTTAACAAAGCTGAACTGGGTAGGGTCCAGTGTTTGGAGGTTCCCAATATCTCTGTTAATAAGATCCATGATGATGTGCTCCATAACCTTGCAGACCAAGCTAGTCAGGCTTGTAGGGTGATAGTTCCTGGGGTCTGTTGTGGCTCCACCTTTATGGAGTGGAATAACCATTGCTGTGCATCACTCTATGGGCACGTATCCTGTGGAGAGGCTGAGTTTGAACAGTGTTTTTAGGTGAGGGGTTAGTTCATCTTTGAACTCATGTAGGACACAGCCTGGGACACCATCTGGTCCCATTGATGCTGTGTTTTTGGCTTTTGAGAGGGCTATTTTAATCCAAGTGCTGTGATTTCAGGGGCACTATTCATCTGGTATAGTTATGGGCCCTTTTGAGGGTGAGAGGGGGGGTGAAGTTTGCACTGAACCTGTCTGCCAGAATGTTGGTGATATCAGTCAGTTTTAGTGTATTTTGTGCCATTCTGCACTAACTCTGAGCAGCTCTGAGAATTTCCACTTAGATTCTTGACATAGCTAAAGAATGCCTTGTGGTTATCTTTGGAGTCCTTGGCAAGTTTTCCTTCGAAGCTAGCCTTGGATGATTTTATGAGGGATCATAGTTTCTTGCTGATACCGATCAGGGATGTCTTCCCTTCTTGGGATTTTACTCTTTTCTGTACTAGTTTCCTCCTTCTATTGTATAGTGTTTTTATGGCAGGGGTCCACCAGACTGGTTTCCTTTTCTTGGAGGAGTGAGTCTTGGTTTTGCTTGGGATAGCATGAGCCATGCATTCTTGTAGGTGCCCATAGAGTGCATTAGTAAAGGATTTTGCAGCTTGGTCAGCGTTATCCTTTAGCATGGGCGATTTGAAACTTTCCACCTCGGTCTTAAGTAACGTGAAATTTGTTTTTGAAAAGTTTTTCACTGTGGTTTCTTTGACCGGGGGTGGGGGCGGAATGTGGATATCCAGAGTGATTAGTTTATGGTCAGATCTAACAAGCGAGGGGTTGACCTCCATTGTGGAAAACTGGTCGCCCATGTTGGTGATGACCAGGTCCAATATGTTGTCACCTCTGGTGGGGTGTTGACCAGTTGATCCAGGACATTTGAGTTTATAAATTCTAGGAAATGTTGGGCAAGGGAGTTAGTACTTGAGTAGTTCTCCCAGTTAATGTTTGGGTAATTGAAATAAACCAGTATTAGGGTGTTTGGTAGGATCTTTATGTTTCCCAGTGTTTCCAGAAATGTGGAATGAGGGTCCTGGGACATGGTGGGTGATCTGTAGCAAGCTATAATTTGAATTGCAGTTCTGACCTTTGTTAGCTGCACGTGGATAATCTCTGAAGCATCGTGCTGTGCCACTAACCTGGAGGTGTGGGTATCCTTGATAAATATGGATACGCCCCCACCTTTTGTATTTCGGTCCGAGATTTGTGGCCAAAATATATGGTATGAGTTGTAGCCTGGTAGTGCTGTGGTGCTCTCTGGAGCCTTAAACCAGGTTTCTGTTACTGCACATATATTTTCTCCATACTGAAGAGTGCCTTGATGCATTTTGAGGTTTAGATTTCTGGCATTGAGTAGCATTACCCTCACTTTTATTACTTATGCTATTTACGGCAGTGGGTTTGTCTTTTGAGCCTTGCCTAAAAAAGGCACTATGGGTGTGGCAAGAGCCTTGACCAGTATTCGAAATCCTAAGGGAGACAGGTGCAAGCTATCTCTAGCAAAGCAGCATGGCTTGTCGAGCATGTCATCCCAGGCTGACAGACACTGGATCTCCTTTGAATGACACCAGAAGCTTAGCCAATTATTGAAATTGATAATTTTTCTTTATACCGTGGTATCATTCTTGGTGAGGCAGGATGCTACTCAGGGTCAGGGTCATACCAACCTGGGCTATGTAATCATAGAGCTCTTCCACATCTCTTTTCATGTAGTCCAGGGAGATATGGCTCAGGTCATTCACACCAACATGGACAATGACAGAGTCATATTTGTACTTGTTCTGGAGTGACCTGAGTTCTTGTGTTATGTGGTGGATCCTGGCACCTGACAGGCAGCTAACAGTAACCTTCGCCTTGTTCAGCCTAGTGAGTGGGACGTCAGTGTGCCTAACTATAGAGTCACCTATTACTAGTGTGTTGGGTATGTTATTTTGCCTTAAGGGCTGTGATTGTGTGGCACACTGGTTTTGTGAAGTATGTGTTTCATGTTTTGTGTTGGAGGTGGAGGCTGCTTGGATGTCTGCTTTGGAGGTCTCTGTTGCTTTTGCAGATTTTTATTTAGAGCCTCTGAGTATGTTTTAGTGTATTTATGTGTGTTTTTTGCCAGTGCTGGTTTCATAGGTCTATGTGAGACTGGTGGTGTGATGCAAGTAATTCCCTTCTCCTCTTAACTGTCTGGTCCAGTCTTGGGTTGAGAGAGCTTAGCCTCCAGTTTGGCTGTATAATTAGGTTCATAGGTTCATAGGTTCATACTAGGCTATCTGCCCGAGGGCATTTACAAGCCTAGCCCATAGTTTTGTGGCTTACGCCACCCCTTAGGTTTGGGGAACTATGCCCATTATTTTGCTGTGCCTCTGTCGAGCAGTGACACTGAGGTAATCCCTGGGGTATACTTGCGATCTCCCATCCATTGGTCAAGATTTCTCTTAAACAAAGCCAGCGAGGTGCTTTGCCTCACATATACCGGGATTTTGTTCCACAGCATAGGGAGTCTTTGGGTAATGAATCTATCCCTCCAGCACGTTCTATTAATGGCCGTGTCAAGGTTTAGGTCTCCGCTCTTGTGGCTCTGATGGATCTAGATTTTTGAGGTGAAGCATGTACATCAAGTCAGGGTTTGATAATGCCTTGTATGTCAGGCACAGGTCACCCCTGAGCAAGCGTAAGCGACTGAATAGAGTTGGAGTTCTTTCAGTCTGGCAGCATAGGTCAGATTTTGAGACCCATAATCCTCTTGGTGAGGAACTTTGTGGCCTCTCCAGCTGCTGCAAGTGTCGGGTCAAATACATTCGAATGGGGCATTGTACTCAATCATTGGTCGGATGAGTGATGAATATAGGGAGACTATGACCTCTCTTGATCTAGATGTGAATCCCTTCATGATAAGGTGGGCAATGTAGAAGGTCTTCCTAACTATTTTTGCAACATGGGTGTCGAATGACAGACTGCTGTCAACCTGGGTCCCCAGGTCCCTAATAACCTCTTCTGTGCTCAGTGGATTTCCACCTATATGGTAGCTAGGGGTAACCTTGTTTTTCCCGAAGGGTATGACTATGCATTTTTGGCATTTAACTTTAGGCCGTGGCTCTGGCACCAGTTATCCGTATCTGTGAGACCCTTCTGAAGGATATCTGTGTCAGATGTGTTTCGACCACGGCACCCAGTTTGCAGTCATCTGCAAACTTTGTCAGCCATAACCCTCCGTGTTTGCTTGTACTGAAAAGTAGATGCCAAACAAGAGTGGGCCCAGGACTGAGCCCTGTGGGACACCACTTGAGACAGGCTTTGAGTCAGACATGGCACGGCAACTCTGACCCTGTGGGTTCTGTCACTCAGCCAGTTTGCAACCCATCTTGTGATGTATGGGTTAACATTTAGGCTGATGAGTTTTTCAATGATACCCGAGTGGGGTATTGTGTCAAGGCCTCGCCAGATCGAGGTAGGCTGTATGGACTGCCTTTCCTCATCAATGGCCTTGGTGACTGTTTCAAAAAGTCAACCAAGTTTAAAGGCATGACCTGCCCTTGACAAAGCCAAACTGGGTTGGATCCAGAGTCTGCAAATTCCTATGTCTTTATTTATGAGATCCATTATGATCCTCTCCATGGCTTTGCAGATAAGGCTTGTCAAGCTAATGGTCGGTAATTTCCAGGGTCGGTGGAGGCACCGCCTTTGTGAAGTGGGACTACAGTCGCCAGCGCCACTCCTGGAACGTATCCTGAGGTGAGGCTACGATTAAACAGCTGTCCTAACTGAGGATTTAATTCCTCGTTGAGTGCATGTAGCACACAGCCGGGGACACCATCAGGTCCCATGGATGCTGTGTTTTTGCTTTGAGAGCGCCGTTCTCACTTGGGCATTAGAGATGTTTGGGGTCTGCAATCTGTTGGTATAGATATCTCTCCTTTGGGGAGGGGAGAAGTTTGCACTGAACCTGTCAGCCAGTATGTTGGCAATGTCTGTAGGATCAGTAATCTTCTCATCATTTTGAACTAATTCTGAGCATATCTGGGAGTTTCCTCCCAGGTTTCTAACATAGCTAAAGAAGGCCTTATGATTGTCTTTAGAGTCTTTAGCTATTCTTCTCTCAAAATTTGCTTTGGATGATTTTATGAGGGCTCTCAGCTTTTTACTTATAGTGATCAAAGGCGTCTTACCTTTCAAGGATTTTGCTCTATCATGTAGTAGCTTCCTCCTTTTGTTGTAGAGTTTGTTTATGGCTGGGGTCCACCAGACTGGACGCTTGCCTTTGGTACAAAGAGTCTTTGTTTTGCTTGGGATTGCCTTATCCATGCAGTCCTGCAGGTGCTGGTAGAAGGCATTTGTAAGTGATTCAGCTAGAGTACTATTTTCGGCTCAGGGGCCTTAAAGGAGACCACACTAGTCTTTAGAAGTGCAAAGTCTGCTTCGAGAAGTTCTTTACTGTGGTCTTTTTGTTTCAGGAGGGGGTGGGATGAGGACCTCCAGCGAGATTTGTTTGTGATCTGATCTCACCAGTGAGGGGTATACTTCTGGTGTTGAACATTTTGCTCCCATGTTCGTGATGATGAGATCAAGTATGTTTTCTCCTCTTGTGGGGATAGTGACTAGTTGTTCCATGGCATTTGAGTTTATGAATTCCAGGAACTTTTGGGCCAGGGTGTTTGGGCTTGAGTAGCATTCCCAGTCTATATTTGGGTAATTGAAGTCACCTAGTATGATGGTATTAGGGGATACATTTATTCCCTCCAGTGTTTTCAGGAAGGCCAAGTGAGATTCCTGAGTTTGTGAGGGTGGCCTGTAACATGCTACAATTTGTAGAGCAGTCTTGCCTATGGTTAACTGCACCTGGATGGTCTCCGATGCATCGTGCGGTGCCACCAATCTTGAGGTGTAAGTATCCTTGATGAATATGGATACCCCCCCTCCTTTCTTGGTATTGTCCGGATTTTGGGGCCGGAACGCATGATATGAGGTAAAACCTGATAGTGCTGGGGTGCTCTCAGGAGCCTTGAACCAGGTTTCTGTCACAGCACAGACATCGATGTTCTCCATACTGAGAAGGGCCTCGAGTGAGTGCATTTTGAGATTGAGACTTCTGGCATTGAGCAGCATTACCCTTAGTTTTTTCCTTTTTGTGTTCTAGGGTGGAAGGTTTAGAATTTGAGCCTTGCCTAAAAAGGCACTATGGGGGTGGCAAGAGCCTTTGCCAATATCCGAATCCCAGGGTGACAGGTGCAAGCCGTCCCTTGCGTAGCAGCGTGGCTTGTCCAGCATGTCATCCCAGGCAGACAGACATTGGATCCCCTTTGAATGACACCAGAGTTTAAGCCAATTGTTAAAACTGATCATCTTATCTTTGTATTGTGGCATCATTCTTGGTGAAGGTAGGATACTGCTCAAGGTCAGGGTCATACCTGCCTGGGCTACATAATCAGAGAGCTCCTCAATGTCTCTTTCATGTAGTCCAAGGAGGTGCCTCAGGTCGTTTACACCAGCGTGGACAATGACTGAGTCGTACTTGTACCTGCTGTTGAGAGACCTGAGTGCTTGCTATGTGGCGGATTCTAGCGCCCGACAGGCAGCTTACTGTGACCTTCTCCTTACTCAGTCTGGTGAGCGGACGTCAGTGTGTCTGACTATGGAGTCACCAATGACTAGTGTGTCTGGCATTGTGTTTGGCCTTAAGGGCTGTGACTGTTTGACACTCTGACTGTGAGGTCTATGTGTTGCAGGTGTTGTGTTTTGAGGTAACAGTTGTTTGGGTGTATGCTTTGGTGGTCTCTGCTGTTTTGGTAGATTTTTGATCAGAGCCTCAGTATGTCTTTGTGTGTTTATGTGTATGATTTGTGGTTGTGATGGTACTATGTGAGACTGGGTCTATAGTGTATGTGGTAACCTTCTCCTCCTGTCTGGTCTTGCCAGTCTTGTGTTGAGAGAGCTCAGCCTCCAGTTTGGCCGTATAATTGCATCTCGCATGTATTTGTGTTTTGTGGGAGGAGGAGAGGGTTGTCTGTGTACATGAGACAGTTGTAACATTGCCTCAATATTCCCAGGTTCACCAGCTGAGCAGGAGAGGACACTAGCAACTGATCCTCGACATGCTAGAAGGAAATAGACAAAAAACTTTAAAAGAGTTTTCAGGGATGTGGGTGAGCAAGAAAGGGGCTTGCCTTTTTGGGTGCTATCTATAACAAGAGTGCTGTATCAAGGTGATAAGTACTGTAGGAGCAAGTGCTAGGTTTTATAGATAGAGTATAGTCTACTTGGAGTCAAGTAGAGATGATCTTTTTTAGTTTAGGATACGCAGGTTTGATCAGTAGTATAGTTCGAGGAAGGTAGTTATAAGGGAAAATTTGAAGAGTGGAATTTAGATGGCCCAAATAGTTTAAACTTTGCTAACCGCTGCTGCTCTAGTGTGCAACGGTGGCAACTCCGTGCTAAATCGCGCTAATGCGCGTTTAGCGTGTTTTATACCAGGGGGCTGGAAAAAGCTAGAAACTGGCCCCAAATGACCAATAAACTACTAGTTACTGGCTGAAACCTCACAAAACTGGACCAAAGGCAGCTCAATGCTTCCCTCTCACTGGTAAGCAAGGTAACTTCCTTTCCCCAAATAAGGCAAGGAAACAGTACACAGGAACTACAAACAAAGCCCAGGAATCAGCAAACTCTGAAACTGGACTAATCTAACCCAGTAAAGCAGGAAAAACAAGAGATTTTTTTTTCTCAAAGAACAGGCAGGTACAGCAAACACTAATAAATGCTATAAACGAGCTATTACAGCTAACACAGAAGAAATGCTACAATACAGTTAATAAGTAACAAACAGAGATTATAAGTGCAAAATTAAGTTAAATGCAGAAAAACAGTTGCAATGTAACAGCAAGGCAGGCGAGATACAGTCGATAGGTATTCAGATGATAAAAGCAACAAAAATATACTTATTATCAAGAAAAGTCGCTTTTCAGCTCTCTGTAGCCTGGATAACTCTGCTGGCCCACGTGGAGTCTGTGCTGAGTAGGTACAAGCTGGAAAACGCCTTAGCGTGGTTTTATACCAGGGGCTGGAAAAGCTAGAAACTGGCCCCAAATGACCAATAAACTACTAGTTACTGGCTGAAACCTCACAAAACTGGACCAAAAGGCAGCTCAATGCTTCCCCTCTCACTGGTAAGCAAGGTAACTTCCTTTCCCCAAATAAGGCAAGGAAACAGTACACGGGAACTACAAACAAAGCCCAGGAATCAGCAAACTCTGAAACTGGACTAATCTGACCGAGTAAAGAAGGAAAACAAGAGATTTTTTTTTTTTTTTTTTTTTTCTCAAAGAATAGGCAGGTACAGCAAACACTTATAAATGCTATAAACCAGCTATTACAGCTAACACAGAAGAAATGCTACAATACAGTTAATAAGTAACAAACAGAGATTATAAGTGCAAAATTAAGTTAAATGCAGTAAAAACAGTTGCAATGTAACAGCAAGGCAGGCGAGATACAGTCGCTAGGTATTCAGATGATAAAAGCAACAAAAATATACTTATTATCAAGAAAAGTCGCTTTTTCAGCTCTCTGTAGCCTGGATAACTCTGCTGGCCCACGTGGAGTCTGTGCTGAGTAGGTACAAGCTGGAAAACGCGCGTTTAGCGTGTTTTATACCAGGGGGCTGGAAAAGCTAGAAACTGGCCCCAAATGACCAATAAACTACTAGTTACTGGCTGAAACCTCACAAAACTGGACCAAAGGCAGCTCAATGCTTCCCCTCTCACTGGTAAGCAAGGTAACTTCCTTTCCCCCAAATAAGGCAAGGAAACAGTACACAGGAACTACAAACAAAGCCCAGGAATCAGCAAACTCTGAAACTGGACTAATCTAACCCAGTAAAGCAGGAAAAACAAGAGATTTTTTTTTTTTTTCTCAAAGAACAGGCAGGTACAGCAAACACTTATAAATGCTATAAACCAGCTATTACAGCTAACACAGAAGAAATGCTACAATACAGTTAATAAGTAACAAACAGAGATTATAAGTGCAAAATTAAGTTAAATGCAGAAAAACAGTTGCAATGTAACAGCAAGGCAGGCGAGATACAGTCGCTAGGTATTCAGATGATAAAAGCAACAAAAATATACTTATTATCAAGAAAAGTCGCTTTTCAGCTCTCTGTAGCCTGGATAACTCTGCTGGCCCACGTGGAGTCTGTGCTGAGTAGGTACAAGCTGGAAAACGCGTTTAGCGTGTTTTATACCAGGGGCTGGAAAAAGCTAGAAACTGGCCCCAAATGACCAATAAACTACTAGTTACTGGCTGAAACCTCACAAAACTGGACCAAAGGCAGCTCAATGCTTCCCTCTCACTGGTAAGCAAGGTAACTTCCTTTCCCCCAAATAAGGCAAGGAAACAGTACACAGGAACTACAAACAAAGCCCAGGAATCAGCAAACTCTGAAACTGGACTAATCTAACCCAGTAAAGCAGGAAAAACAAGAGATTTTTTTTTTTTTTCTCAAAGAACAGGCAGGTACAGCAAACACTTATAAATGCTATAAACCAGCTATTACAGCTAACACAGAAGAAATGCTACAATACAGTTAATAAGTAACAAACAGAGATTATAAGTGCAAAATTAAGTTAAATGCAGAAAAACAGTTGCAATGTAACAGCAAGGCAGAGATACAGTCGCTAGGTATTCAGATGATAAAAGCAACAAAAATATACTTATTATCAAGAAAAGTCGCTTTTCAGCTCTCTGTAGCCTGGATAACTCTGCTGGCCCACGTGGAGTCTGTGCTGAGTAGGTACAAGCTGGAAAACGCAGCGTTTAGCGTGTTTTATACCAGGGGCTGGAAAAGCTAGAAACTGGCCCCAAATGACCAATAAACTACTAGTTACTGGCTGAAACCTCACAAAACTGGACCAAAGGCAGCTCAATGCTTCCCTCTCACTGGTAAGCAAGGTAACTTCCTTTCCCCAAAATAAGGCAAGGAAACAGTACACAGGAACTACAAACAAAGCCCAGGAATCAGCAAACTCTGAAACTGGACTAATCTAACCCAGTAAAGCAGGAAAAACAAGAGATTTTTTTTTTTTTTTTTCTCAAAGAATAGGCAGGTACAGCAAACACTTATAAATGCTATAAACCAGCTATTACAGCTAACACAGAAGAAATGCTACAATACAGTTAATAAGTAACAAACAGAGATTATAAGTGCAAAATTAAGTTAAATGCAGAAAAAACAGTTGCAATGTAACAGCAAGGCAGGCGAGATACAGTCGCTAGGTATTCAGATGATAAAAGCAACAAAAATATACTTATTATCAAGAAAAGTCGCTTTTTCAGCTCTCTGTAGCCTGGATAACTCTGCTGGCCCACGTGGAGTCTGTGCTGAGTAGGTACAAGCTGGAAAACGCACGTTTAGCGTGTTTTATACCAGGGGGCTGGAAAAGCTAGAAACTGGCCCCAAATGACCAATAAACTACTAGTTACTGGCTGAAACCTCACAAAACTGGACCAAAGGCAGCTCAATGCTTCCCCCTCTCACTGGTAAGCAAGGTAACTTCCTTTCTCCCAAATAAGGCAAGGAAACAGTACACAGGAACTACAAACAAAGCCCAGGAATCAGCAAACTCTGAAACTGGACTAATCTAACCCAGTAAAGCAGGAAAAACAAGAGATTTTTTTTTTTTTTCTCAAAGAACAGGCAGGTACAGCAAACACTTATAAATGCTATAAACCAGCTATTACAGCTAACACAGAAGAAATGCTACAATACAGTTAATAAGTAACAAACAGAGATTATAAGTGCAAAATTAAGTTAAATGCAGAAAAAACAGTTGCAATGTAACAGCAAGGCAAGCGAGATACAGTCGCTAGGTATTCAGATGATAAAAGCAACAAAAATATACTTATTATCAAGAAAAGTCGCTTTTTCAGCTCTCTGTAGCCTGGATAACTCTGCTGGCCCACGTGGAGTCTGTGCTGAGTAGGTACAAGCTGGAAAACGCGTTTAGCGTGTTTATACCAGGGGCTGGAAAAAGCTAGAAACTGGCCCAAATGACCAATAAACTACTAGTTATTGGCTGAAACCTCACAAAACTGGACCAAAGGCAGCTCAATGCTTCCCCTCTCACTGGTAAGCAAGGTAACTTCCTTTCCCCAAATAAGGCAAGGAAACAGTACACAGGAACTACAAACAAAGCCCAGGAATCAGCAAACTCTGAAACTGGACTAATCTAACCCAGTAAAGCAGGAAAAACAAGAGATTTTTTTTTTTTTTTTTTCTCAAAGAATAGGCAGGTACAGCAAACACTTATAAATGCTATAAACCAGCTATTACAGCTAACACAGAAGAAATGCTACAATACAGTTAATAAGTAACAAACAGAGATTATAAGTGCAAAATTAAGTTAAATGCAGAAAAACAGTTGCAATGTAACAGCAAGGCAGGCGAGATACAGTCGCTAGGTATTCAGATGATAAAAGCAACAAAAATATACTTATTATCAAGAAAAGTCGCTTTTCAGCTCTCTGTAGCCTGGGTAACTCTGCTGGCCCACGTGGTGACTGTGCTGAGTAGGTACAAGCTGGAAAACGCGTTTAGCGTGTTTTATACCAGGGGGCTGGAAAAAGCTAGAAACTGGCCCCAAATGACCAATAAACTACTAGTTACTGGCTGAAACCTCACAAAACTGGACCAAAAGGCAGCTCAATGCTTCCCCTCACACTGGTAAGCAAGGTAACTTCCTTTCCCCAAATAAGGCAAGGAAACAGTACACAGGAACTACAAACAAAGCCCAGGAATCAGCAAACTCTGAAACTGGACTAATCTAACCCAGTAAAGCAGGAAAAACAAGAGATTTTTTTTTTTTTTTCTCAAAGAACAGGCAGGTACAGCAAACACTTATAAATGCTATAAACCAGCTATTACAGCTAACACAGAAGAAATGCTACAATACAGTTAATAAGTAACAAACAGAGATTATAAGTGCAAAATTAAGTTAAATGCAGAAAAACAGTTGCAATGTAACAGCAAGGCAGCGAGATACAGTCGCTAGGTATTCAGATGATAAAAGCAACAAAAATATACTTATTATCAAGAAAAGACGCCTTTTCAGCTCTCTGTAGCCTGGATAACTCTGCTGGCCCACGTGGAGTCTGTGCTGAGTAGGTACAAGCTGGAAAACGCGCGTTTAGCGTGTTTTATACCAGGGGGCTGGAAAAAGCTAGAAACTGGCCCCAAATGACCAATAAACTAGTAGTTACTGGCTGAAACCCCACAAAACTGGACCAAAAGGCAGCTCAATGCTTCCCCTCTCACTGGTAAGCAAGGTAACTTCCTTTCCCCAAATAAGGCAAGGAAACAGTACACAGGAACTACAAACAAAGCCCAGGAATCAGCAAACTCTGAAACTGGACTAATCTAACCCAGTAAAGCAGGAAAAACAAGAGATTTTTTTTTTTTTTTTCCTCAAAGAATAGGCAGGTACAGCAAACACTTATAAATGCTATAAACCAGCTATTACAGCTAACACAGAAGAAATGCTACAATACAGTTAATAAGTAACAAACAGAGATTATAAGTGCAAAATTAAGTTAAATGCAGAAAAAACAGTTGCAATGTAACAGCAAGGCAGGCGAGATACAGTCGCTAGGTATTCAGATGATAAAAGCAACAAAAATATACTTATTATCAAGAAAAGTCGCTTTTTCAGCTCTCTGTAGCCTGGATAACTCTGCTGGCCCACGTGGAGTCTGTGCTGAGTAGGTAGTGTTTGGTTGTAGGAGGAGAGGATTGTCTGTGTACATGAGGCAGTTGTAACATTGCCTCAAAATGCCCAGATTTACCAATTGGACCGGAGAGTACACCTGAAACTGCCCTTTGGACATGCCTGGATAGGTACAGTGAGATGTTTTACTGACTGGCTGATAAGGTCGAATTGCAAGCCTTGTCCTTCTCTAGAGTATAGAGGGTCTAGTGCTAAGGTTTATTAGTGCTTGCTATGAGTTTTGAGCAAGTGTTGGGCAAAGAAGTGAATGGTTTGAGTGCTTAGGTTGAAAGGTTGTCTAGTTCCAAGGGAAAAATTGAAGAGTACACTTTGTGGAGCCGGGAATAGTTATACCCTGGCTAACCAGCACTGCCCAGCATGCAAAACTGCGCTAATGCGGGTTTTATAGCAAATTCCACTGGATAGAGGGAAGATAATTGTAGAGGGTTTCACCAATTGATTTTTTAGGTTTATAGATGTCAACGAGGTTTTGGTTGGTGCTTCTAAGTTTTCTGGTTGGGAGGTAGCAATTTAAGATGTTGAAAATGTTAGGGCAGAAGGAGGGTTTGTAGACGATGGAGTGGATGATATTAAGTTGATAGAAAAGAAGTTGATTGGGGAACTCAAGCCAGTTCAGTGTTTTCAAAGCCAAACAGTGATGGGATTTAAGTTGAGTGTTGGCGGCAAATGTAGCTATTTTATGGTATGTATTTTCCATCTTATTCAGTAGTGTTGCCTGTAGGTTAGTGAGGAATTAGGAGCCATAGAAGAGACAAGGTAGGAGATAAGCAAGACAGAGTAACTGTCTTGCCTCTGGTGTGAGATATCTTTTGTTACGGTATAGTAAGCCAAACTTTTGGTTAGTATTTTTGATACAGTAATTTATATGAAGGCTGCACTTTAGTTTGTCATCAATTATGACCCCTAGTAGTTTGGTATGGACTCAACATTGATGGTGGTATTGTCTAACGAGGTGATAGTAATGGTTGAGGTGTTATGAGAGAGTGATTTAGGCAGAAATAGAAGTAGTTTAGTTTTCTTAGCATTGAGTATTAGCTGGTTATTGGTTAGCCAAGTCTCAATATTTGTGAAAGTTTGCTGGGTTTTGGAAAGCAGGTCTGAGAAATAATCAGAGGATGTGATGACTGTAGAATTATCCGCATATTGGATGAGAGTTGAGTCGGGGCCGGATTTATAAAGATTGTTAGTAAAAATGTTGAATAGAAGAGGCCCTAAGATGGAGCCTTGGGGCACACCTGTGGTGACTGGCAGAGGAGGGGACAGTAAGGTATCTCTGTGATATTCAATGATTGGTCTAATGAGTGCTTAGTATAGTGGGTAAAGACATCCCTTGATCTAGACACAATCCCTTTGTTTATAAGATGTGCAGTATAGAAGGACTTTCTTATAAGAATGAACACATTAGTCAAAAGTTAGGTAACTCTCCATATAAGTTCCCAAATCCTGAACAACTGGGTCAACTCTTAGAGGTTTATTGTCAATGTGGTAAATCCCTGGAGTAGATGACTTCCCAAAGGATACAATAATGCATTTTTGGCATTTATTTTCAGTCCATGATTTTAGCACTAGTTATTTATCTGTGACAAACCTTCCTGCAGGATGGCTAAAACATTTTAGCATTCAATGACTGCTCCTAGTTTGCACTCATCTGCAAAGTTAGTCAGCCAGAGCCCTTTGGTATCAGCTTTTACTTCAGAAAAGTAGGTGACAAACAGGTGATGGCCTAGCACAGAACCCTAGGGGGGCACACTGGTGCTTGGTCTCTATGTGGAGGTAACACGGGGAAAAGATTTTATTTTTGACAACATTTTTTTCCCAGATTACTGTTTAAGACTGTATAGCTGCTTTATGGATATTTTAATTGGTGGGGCAACTGCACCTGATTTTGAGAAGTTTTTAAGTTATAACACCTGACAACTGACTTTTTGTTTTAAAATGGTTAAAGAAGGGTGAGCTTGAATGTTTATACATAAGAAGGTAAATTGGCTATAAACATTTACAAAAATCATGTCAGATTTAAGAACTACTACTATCTTGGTAGCATTCAGAACTCATCTTCGGGACTATATCTTACAATTTAGTGTTTATAATGTCAAGATATGTAGCAGATAGTAAGATGTTAAAACAATCTCTCCAGGTTTTGCATAGATTCATAGGTAAATACTAGGCTAGCTGCCTCTTGGGACCATTTTTACCCTACTGAATTTCTCTTCTACATGTGAGACTCAAACCCTGTATCTTATGTCTGTGAGGTAAACACTGTAGCCATTATGCCAACCCCCAACCTCCCAGAACTATGAAGTAAAAACGTTAAATAAAACATTAGATATAGTAAGCCATGAAACACACATGATAGCAAAATCTGTTTTTTTAATGAATAATCTAATAGCAGTGTCGTAAGTAATAAAAACATGAAAAAGAAAGAGCAGAATGCAATACATTTTGCATTATAAAGACATCAAAGTACGGAAACAGAAAAACAGAGAAACCATGACATATTAGTATTCTTTGGGGGCCTGAAAACGTTTGTGATTGAGAAACTAAGCCTTCTATATACACACAACAGGCATCTGGAACAAACATTATATTACCAGGAAATAAAAGTGATCAAAAGTATTAAAAGTAGACATAAAGTTGGGGCTACCTATGGTATGAACACATTTCATCTAAGCAGACCTTCATATATTCTGCAACTAATAACATATACGAATGCAATGGTTATACAAATTGTCATAATCAAAATTGTATTTATTAAGCAGAATGCGAATTATATGCATGATGTTATATAGATAAAAAAATAATAATAGGTAAATGTAACAAATGTTTGAAGGAATGCATATGCGAACATATATCTAACATCGAAAGAAGAGTAACAACCAATGCCTTGTATATATCTATTCTGGAAGAAGGGAACCAGCATGTATTCTGTTTTAGTGAAAACACAGCAAGAATGCAGATATTTAAAGCAAGACTAAACTGTTTGACTGAGGATAGATAACTGAGTTAAGGGCTGACAGATTCCCTGGTCCAAATAACACTACTAGTCTGAAAACTGTTTTGAAGTGCTGTGGCTTTAAAAAATAGAAGGACCTGTTATTAAATTATGTCATATGACATACTAATAATTATGTAATCAACTATGTACATCTATGTTTTAGATCACGTGAGAAAGCATGATTTAGTGTGAAAGCTTGTGTGGCTTTAATAAACTTTTTTGTCCTTTAAAATCCTTAGATTCAAGTGTTTCTGGAGTGTATTTACATTGTGATGACACCAGCTTCTCCCCTACTCTCTCCCCAACCTCAGGGCATTCATAGCACTACAGTCATGAAGTCTTCCCCAAATGGAGGGACAAGATTCACTCAGTAAAGGGGATACATTCTGGTATCCCCTAAGACGTGGTGGCTGTAGGTGAAGAAGGAGCTATAGGAGAAGACATGGATCTGAAGTAAACAGTACCCTGTTCAAGAAAAAAAAATACTTTGCATTTTCACCATTCCCTTATGCTAAACCACAGTCACATGATCACTTATGGCCAATGGTACCTCCAAGAGGAGTATTAAGACTCATTAAGAATTCTATCTTTCCTAGTACAGTTTTAAACTAGCTGATGGAGTCTCTCATTGTTCAAGACCTCAGTTATCTCCCACTCTACCCCTGTGATCAGACTCTCCCTGGTAAATTCAGATCCCCCATGAGTATTACCCCATTCCTGTTACCCATGAGTATTACCCCATTCCTCCTACCCCACTCTTTTATTCTCTCCTTGAGTCTCTCATGCTCACGTCATGAAGTGTCAGGGGATGATTTAATATATTAACCTAGTAACTCTGCCACCTTCAGCTACCATAACTGCTAGGTTTCTTAACCAAGGTTTCACTCCTGCCCAGTCCTTTCACCTATTGTTAATTTGTTGTTCTCCCTCCTTTATGAATTCACATCTGATGTCTTACTTTATGTTGACAGCTACTCCATCCCTTTGTTTCTTCGTCTGACATTACTTAACAGACTGTTCCCAAGCACAGCCATATCCCAGGCCTCTTGTCATTGGCCCATGTCTCTGTAACACCAGCAATGATCACCCACACCTTCTGCATCACTATTTGCAGATTCCATTTCACCCCACTTCACATAAATGCTTGCAGATCCGCTACCATCTTAACACATTCCTTGCAGTGCAGAGCAATATTACCTCGCCATACCAATTTGTTCCTTTGCAACATTCCATATATCTTTTTATGTTATCTCAGCTATCTCTGTACCTACCTGCCTCTTCTGCTTTTGTCATAGTACCTCCGCGTTTTGTCTTAATTTAAAGGTACGATCATTGATGTGTACCTTTATAACCCTAAAGTAGGATTAGCTGTTCCTTCTTGGTTAAGATGCACCCTATTTATTGCATAGACTTGGTCTCTCTATGAGGTCTACATACATCATATTACCTTCCAAAGAACTTCTCCTTTGGTCACTGCCATGGCCGCACATTATGCTTCCTAATCTGCTCCTTCCTCTGTGTGCTGGCTCTTCATACTTGTAAGACTCCTGGCCTCTCTGTTTGCCAGCTCCTTGGCCTCACTTGTCTCCTCTGATCGATCATTAGTACTTATGTGCAGTACAACATGTATCCACCCCTTTCACTTGGTAATCACTTTAGTCACATCCTCCCACATCTTACTGAGTCCAAATCCCATGACTGGTTCCATTGAAATCTAGCCTCTCCACTTTTTCCTGTTTGCTTAGACTCTTAAGTCATTCCCTCCAATGGAGCTCTGGAAGTTTGCAGTGTAACTTCCAATGGGAGGAGCCTAAGGTTTTTGAATCAAATTATGTCCTCATATTTCAAACAAGTGTTCCTATCTCCCAGAAACAACTGGGTTACTAAAGAAGTATAAATGCCAAACTCTTTAGCACAAACTATCTTTAAAGTGGGTACTATTCCAGGTTCTAGATCTTAAACTGAATTTTATAAATCACAGTAAACATGGTAACTATTAAGTTTGTAATATTTTGTAAATAACTTGCAATATCTCAGCAACCACTGTCTTTGCAACATGGCCTCCTTCTCCTTGTCCTCTCTTTCACAACTACAACTCCCACTTTCTCACGTCATCTCATTCCCCGACACCCCAGTTGCCTTTGCACTTATGACAATCTTCTCTACACACATCCGCTTGACCTATGCCTTTTTTGCATCTATTTTGTCCCACTCATTGCTATCGTCAGGTATTCTGTTTTACATCCTCCTCTCCTGTCACAGTATATTCTTACAAACCTGATTAACCAGTCCATTGCTGTCTTTAGCTCCTACATTCCACCATGAAACTCCCCCATTCTTTTTCAGACCTAAAATTCTCTGCCACCCCAAAACTCCCACTCCCTCAGTAAAACAGTAGCTCCTGACCCGGAGCACCTCACAAATCTCTGTCAGTATCTCCTGCTTTTCTTTTCTTTCAGCCTGTTTATATATATATATATATATACGTGGATGAGAATCTTAAAAAATCAGGCAAAAAGAATCATGTATTGTAGACAAGCTCATTTGAGATCTCAAATTAATCAATCACTTTTAACTTGTTTAGTAATCAAAGTTCTTTATTGAAAAACAAATAGATGAGACTTTCACCCTTAACCGAGCTTTATCAGCTCTAACTGCAGTTTACGTGACATGCGGTACTTATCTGCTTTAACACAGAGATCACTGTCACATAAACTGCAGTTATAGCTGCAGTTTACGTGACATGCAGAGATCACTGTCAGGTCTCTCAGGCTGGGGTCATAAACGTGTGTCATAGGCCGTTCATCCACACTACAATAGGATAAGTCTCACCTTTCATACCTGTTGTACTTAGCTACTCCTATTGGCAGCTAGTAGGTAATACTTATGTGCTGTATTGCTATCCTATGTGCTGAATTAATACAAACACTTTACATAAATCTTGTCCCTGGCTGTGTATATAACTATTGGTACATCATTATATCTGTGTTGTGATAAGGAGATGCTATTTGCCATGTTTACTTGGGGCAACAATTACTAAGAAATATGTGACAACCAGTCAAATTAAAATCCTGAAGTATTACACTGTAGTAATTAAAACTGCAGCAAATCGGGATAATCTGGCTAAACCTGTGACTGGCACTGTCACCTTTATGCCAGGAGCATACTACCCTTTTCATGACAGGATGAATTCAACTTTCTAGTGATATATCAATTATAAGTGTGTTCAGAGAGAAAAGAAAAGGCAGTGATTGTGCTGGGTCTAGGATAAACTGCAGCACTGTCTGAGGAACGAGAAAACTGATTTTTGTTTCAGTTTGTTCCATCTAAATGCTGTCAAAATAGGTACATTGTAAGAGGTTGTTACTAACATGCGTCATAAGTCCTAACTGCCAGAGAACTAATCCCTATCAAAGAGCAAAGTGTAGTTGTCACCATGGGAATCAGTGAGCCTCCTCTTGCTCTGTTTTGCTCTGTTTCAAAAAAAACCTTTCCAGAGATGTCCAGGGAGAGTGGAAAATCTGCAGTCATATGGACTGTCTAGCCCTTGATAGCACTGAGTTTACTCAGTCATTAAGCATAAGCAAGATATTAATTCATCTATAACTGAAACAAGTGAAAAATAATTCTGGATTATGTAACAGTCCCCCCCCCCCCCTCTATAACCACACTACCTTCTTGCAATCACTTCAAGACTGCACTAAAAACTCACTTAAAATCTCTGGTTATGCCCATGCACCAATCCCGACTAGTAACCCTCCTTTTACCTCCCCCTCCCATAGCCACCATGCCTCACACCATCTGATCATTGCATTCCTTCCTCTGCAGGCTCTGGCTCACCCTTTACCCATCCCTTCCCTTCTCACTCAATCTCTCAGACCTGTTACAACATGCTTAACTACCTCACTTCATCTCAACTCCAAATACATATCCAACTGGTGTACACCCAGCTCCCTCTCACTACCCCGTATACTACTCACCCAGTCTCCTCTCTTACCCCTCTGTCTTCCCCTTCCATCCCGTCAGCCCTTCTAGCTTGTTCCACCTTCGTGTGGAGCTTCTGCTCTGTATCTGCTCGAGTTTAGTGCAATATTTGTATATAAGATTTAGGTATATGAGTTTAGAACAGTATCTGTTGAGCTTAGTACTGTCTGTCTATACATCCTACCTTTACTCCTAGCCTCAAGCTAGATATTGGTATAGCTGTTCATTACTATGTTTCATATTGTATGTATAGCTAATGTTTGCTGCAGTTTGTATTATTTGCTACTGGTATATCTGTTCATTACTATGTTTCATATTGTATGTATAGCTAATGTTTGCTGCAGTATGTATTATTTGCTATTGTATGTATAGTCAATTGTTCTTCATGTACTCTGCTGCTCATTTATTGTTCTGTGGAGCTTTTCTCCCCGGGCCTCCACTGAAAAAGGACCTGTGTCCAGTTGGAATTTCCCGATAAACAAATGTAAATAAATAAATAATTTACAGACTGTTAATTCAGAACTAAGATATATTAGGCATAATATAAAGACAGACCCACAGCCAACAGTCTTACATACTAAAACAGTGCAAATGGATGTAAACTAACACAAGCTGAGCCTATGATGGGAGGGATATCACAAACGTATGAATCTTTGTTGAAAAGAGACCTAAAGGACAACTATGGCAGATAGTGCATTAATTCTAGTCTACCATCACTTTTTCCCCCTATCTAATGATCCCACCACTCACAAATGACATTATCACTCAAGGAAGCATTTAATTTCTGTGTTTTTTGAGATTCCGATTAAAGGGCTATTGGTACTGTGAGCCAACTTCCCTAAAAGTTTATTATCATGCTTGCTAGATCCTCCGACATGTCAACCATCTGCAGGAACACAAATTTCTGTAGAATTCAGTAAAGCACACCCTCCTCTTCTCTTTTTGGCCAAGAAAGGCACCACTATCTAATTATGCACACACTTTAGCATTTCCATTCAATCTCATCCATAAAGATGCCTTCCAATGTGCTTAGAAAACACTATCGCCCAGAAGCAGGAACTTCTACTGTAGTTAGCTGCTGCTGCAAGTCTTTGTTTTGTTTTCTTGTTTGCCTCGTGTAAAGAAAAACTCTGCTGCGTGGTTCCATTCAGCATTGCAGTCACTACTTAGTCCTGTAGTAGTAATTATTTATAAATTTATGGGTGGCTCAGGCTGCAACAGATGACTGGTGTCAAAGAATTAAGTAAGAGAAAACCTGTTTCAGTACTTCTGGACCAACACTGAACAACCAAGGTGCATTTTTAATTAATAATAGCATTAGATCCTGCCTACAAGGGTTAATTGGAGCTAACTTTCATATCGTGGTGATCTGAATCTCACTGATTTTCTGTTATGTTTGTATGCTGTGGTTATTTTGGGAGCTTGAAGTCTTGAAGGAGAAGATGGGATCATTTTCTGTTTTCAGAGCCGCAGTCGGCAATGGTTCCAGTGTTGAACTCCATGCCTACAGGTGGCATTCTGTTCTGAATTTTGTTTCATATTAAAAACCATTGTAGATAGGTGCATGTGTATGTGGGTGTGCCTTCTTTGAAGGCTGGGTGCCGGGCTGGCAACTCAACACCGTAAAAACTCACTGCCAATCATTAGTGGACCGGAGTTCCGCTGTGGTGACCCAAAAGACAGCTATTAAAAAAAAACTCTCACTTTTGGAGATTTATTGACTTGATTACTATTGGCATCAGTGTTAACAGGAGAGTTTTTTCCGATGAGGCTTTGTATGAGTTTTTTTTTTACACTACTTACAGTGTTTGTATCTAATTTTGGACCTTTGCCTCTCCAGTACATCATTATTCTTGTCTTTGCCTTAAATCTTGAGCAAAGAAGTTTAGTGCTAGGCTATCTTGTTGATCAATGCCATCGTATGAAAATGCATTACTGCGGTGGTGTTTACACTAGTTTTGCTTGTTTTTATTTGCATAAACTGTTTGACAGTTATCAGCTGGCTAATGGCAGTTGCTTCTTAATGAACCTCTCAGCTCCGTTCCATCCACAGAATCCTATCAGTGATAGTATTACCTTACTCACTAGAATGCACTTTTTTGTGACAGAAGGCTGCTACACTTTATGTAACGGTTGCCAGCTCTCTAATTTTGTAAGGTTAGTGACAGCTTGGACTTAAAACCTGTGGACAAATAGGAGAAGAAAAGCTTTCTAATTACCCTTTGTGGCGTTACCCTCCATAATCCACAGCTTACATCTATTGTTTTGGTGCTCTGAAAAATAAAAGTTAAGGATAAAAATGGAAGACCCACAACGCTTTGAAACAATGAGACTACAGAAACGGTGCTGTTCATTTTGTAAATAATGACTAGCCATGATATATTTTAGGAACTTTTGTTACTTTCTGAAGTAGTAAAGCCAATTAATTGAATGTATTGTGTACACTGTTACCTGCCAGATCTTCATCTGTACTTAACCAATAGCTACTCTGTATGTATTATTAAGATACTAAAACAAAAAGGCAAAATGCAAAATATGGATTTATTTTGATCTAATTGTCTAACTGACTGCAAGGGTTAATGTAAGAGACCCATGCTACTAGAAAATTGAACCTCTGATGGACGCGTATACATGAAAATAAAAATAAGATAAACTGAGGACTACTTTATGTTTATGTGAAATTAAAAAAGAGGGCTTTTCTGTAACATCTTAAGCTTTCCAGTTTTTGTTTGGTGGCATCTTACTGAAATGCCATCTCAGCAAAATTGTTCCATATAACTGATTATTTTTGAAGCTGCAATGCACAGTGTAATGCACCAATGCACAATATAATGCACCAATAACAACCACAGGAATTGACAGTGAATAGGTTCATAGGTTCATAGGTTCATACTAGGCTATCTGCCCTAGGGCATTTATAAGCCTAGCCAGAGTGTGTTTGGCTTTCGCCACCCATTTTAAATTAATTTTGCTATGCCTTTTTTTGAGGTTAGTATACTGTGCCTCTGTCTAACAGTGACACAGAAGTGATAGCCGGGGTAAACCTACGATCTCCCATCCACTCATCAAGATTCCTCTTGAAGAGAGTCAATGTGGGACTCTGCCTAACCTGGACTGGGATTTTATTCCAGAGTGAAGGGAGCCTCTGGGTTATGAATCTGTCCCTCCAGCATGTCCTATTTATTTCAGTGCTGAGGTTCAAGTCTCTCGAGCGTAGCTCGATGGGATTTGGATTTTCTGAGGTGCAGCATGTCCATTAATTCCGGGTTGGACATGGCTTTATACGTCAGGCACAGATCGCCTCTGAGCAGGCGGTATGCCACTGAGTAGAGCTGGAGTTTCTTTAACCGGGCAGCATATGGCATCTGTTTGAGCCCTTTGATCCTCTTGGTGAGGTACTTTTGGGGTCTTTCCAGTTGCTGCAGGTGTCTGGTAAGGTACATCCCAAAGGGGCATTGTACTCAATTATGGGCCTGATGAGGGATGAGTAAAGAGGTACGATGACCTCCCTGATCTAGATGTGAATCCCTTCATGATTAGGTGGGCTATATAAAATGTTTTTCTAACCACTTTGGCCACGTGGTTGTCAAATGAGAGATTGCTATCAACGTGGGTCCCCAGGTCCCTAATGACTTCTTCTGTACTTAATGGATTACCACCTATGTGGTAATTTGTGGGCACTTTGTTTTTGCCAAAGGGGATGACTATACACTTTTTGGTGTTTAGCTTGAGGCCATGGCTCTGGCACCAGTTGTCTGTTTCTATGAGGCCCTTTTGGAGGATGCTTGTGTCGGCTGGAGAGTCGATTATGGCGCCCAGTTTGCAGTCATCTGCGAACTTGGTCAGCCACAGTCCTTTCATGTTGGCCTGTACCTCCGAGAAATATATACCGAACAAGAGAGGTCCCAGGACTGAGCCATGTGGGACGCCACTTGTAACTGGTTTGGAGTGTGACATGGCTCCAGCAATTCTAACCATGTGGGTTCTGTCCTTGAGCCAGTTTGCAACCCATCTAGTGACATAGGGGTTTATATTTAAGCTGGTGAACTTATCTATAATGCCCGAGTGGGGTATTGTATCGAAGGCTTTTGCGAGGTCCAGGTAGGCTGTGTGGACCACTTTCCCCTCGTCAATGGCCTTGGTGACTGTTTCAAAGAAATCAACCAGGTTTAAGAGGCAGGATCTGCCCTTAATAAAGCCAAACTGGGTAGGATCCAGTGTCTGTAGGTCCCCAATATCTTTATTTATGAGGTCCATGATGATCCTTTCCATAGCTTTGCAGACCAAGCTAGTCAGGCTTATGGGGCGATAGTTTCCAGGATCCGTTGAGGCACCACCTTTGTGGAGAAGGACAACTGTTGCTGTACGCCACTCTTTGGGTACATATCCTGTAGTAAGGCTAAGATTGAACAGTAGTTTTATGTTTGGGTTTAGCTCTTCTTGGAGTTCATGTAGGACGCAGCCCGGGACACCATCTGGTCCCATTGATGCTGTGTTTTTTGCTTTGGAGAGGGCGGCTCGTACCTGAGCATCTGAGATGTCAGGGGGGCAGCACTCTGTTGGGATAGATATTTGCTCTTTTGGTGGGGAGAGGGGGGAGAAGTTTGCACTGAACCTGTCAGCTAGGATGTTGGCAATGTCTGTGGGCTCGGTGCATTTTTTGTCATTTTGGACTAATTCTGAGCATATCTGGGAATTCCCACCCAGGTTCCTAACATAACTAAAGAAAGCCTTGTGATTATCCTTAGTGTCCTGTGAAATTTTTCTCTCGAAGCTGGCCTTAGACGATTTTATGAGTGCACGTAGTTTTTTGCTAATACTGATCAGAGATGCCTTCCCTTTTTGGGATTTTGCTCTATCATGTAGTAGCCTCCTCCTTCTATTGTATAGTTTGTTTATGGCTGGGGTCCAACAGACAGGACGTCTGCCTTTGGAGGATTGGGTCTTGGTTTTATTTGGGATTGCATGATCCATGCATTCCTAAAGGTGTTCATAGAATGCGTTTATAAAGGATTCTGCGGTCTGGGCCGTATTTTCCACAGGCCCGGGGGCTTTGAAGGATTTCGCCTCGGTTTTGAGGCGTGTGAAATTTGCTTTAGAGAAGTTTTTCACTGTGGTTTTCTGGGCAGGGGGTGGGGTCGGGATGTGAATATCCAGTGAGATTAGTTTATGGTCTAATCTTACCAGTGAGGGATACACTTCTGGTCTGGAGCATAATGTCCCCATGTTGGTGATGATCAGGTCCAGTATGCTTTCCCCTCTTGTGGGAGTGGTAACAAGTTGTTCCATAGCATTTGAGTTTATAAATTCTAGGAACCTTTGGGCTAGGGTGTTGGAGCTAGAGTAATGCTCCCAGTCTATGTTTGGGTAGTTGAAGTCACCCAATATAATGGTGTTTGGAGAGACCTTCATATTTTCCAGTATTCTCAGGAAGGCCAAGTGGGGTTCCTGTGTTTGGGAGGGTGGTCTGTAGCAGGCTATAAATTGGAAGGCAGTTTTACCCACAGTTAGTTGCACATGGATAGTCTCTGATGCTTCGTGCTGTGCCACCAACCTGGAGGTGTGGGTATCTTTGATGAATATTGATACTCCCCCTCCTTTTGTGGTTCGGTCCAAGTTTTGGGGGCGAAATGGTATGAGGTATAACCTGGTAGTGCTGGGATGCTCTCGGGAGCCTTGAACCAGGTTTCTGTTACTGCACAGATATCGATGTTCTCCATGCTAAGGAGAGTTTTGAGTGCGTGCATCTTGAGGTTTAGACTTCTGGCGTTGAGTAGCATTACTCTTAGTTTCTTATCCCTTGTGATACCTATGAAGGTGGGTTTGTCTTTTGAGCCTTGCCCAAAAAAGGCACTATGGGGGTAGTAAGAGCCTTTGCCAATATCCGAAAGCTCAGGGGTGACAGGTGCAAGCCGTCCCTAGCGAAGCATCGTGGCTTGTCGAGCATGTCATCCCAGGCTGACAGACATTGGATCCCCTTTGAATGACACCAACACTTAAGCCAATTGTTGAAATTGATCATCTTGTCTTCATATTGTGGCATCATTCTTGGTGAGGGTAAAATGCTACTCGAGGTCAGGGTCATACCAGCCTGGGCTACATGCTCAGAGAGCTCCTCTATGTCTCTTTTCATGTAGTCCAGGGAGGTACATCTCAGGTCATTCACACCAGCATGGACAATGACTGAGTCATATTTGTACTTGCCTTGGAGTGACCTGAGTGCTTGTGTTATGTGGCGGATCCTAGCGCCCGACAGGCAGCTCACCGTGACCTTCTCCTTGGTGAGCGGGACGTCAGTGTGCCTGACGATAGAGTCACCTATTACAAGTGTATCAGGTGTGTTGTTTAGCCTTAAGGGCTGTGACTGTTCGGCACACTGGCTTTGTGAGCTATGTGTTGCACGTGTTTTGTTTTGGGGTAGCGGTTGCTTGGGTGTCTGCTTTGGAGGTCTCTGCTGCTTAGGCAGATTTTTATTTAGAGCCTCCAAGTATGTTTTTGTGTGTTTATGTGTTTGGTTTGTTGTCGTGGTAGGTCTATGTGAGACTGGAATTGTAGTGAGTGTGGTTTCCTTCTCCTCCTGACTGGTTACGCCAGTACTGAGTTGAGAGAGCTTAGCCTCCAGTTTGGCTATATGGTTGCATCTCTCACATGTGTTGGAATTTGTTGGGAGGAGGAGAGGGTTGTCTGTGTACATGAGGCAGTTGTAACATTGCCTCAAGATTCCCAGATTCACCAGCTGGACCGGAGAGGAGACTGACAACTGACCTTTGGACATGCTAGAATAGTATTGGGAATTCCTTTATAATTGAAAAAAGGGCCAATGGGGAACAAGGAACTCAAGGGAGTTTGTGAGGGTGTAGTGCTTTTAATTTTTAGAGCTGACTTATATAATTGCTTTAGTGAGCAAGTGCCAGGTAACTTAAATGCAATGTGTTACAGGTAACTTAAATGCAAAACGACAAACAGTAACTTTCTTTCAAGTGAAACAAGGAAATAAGTACAGTAAGCAATGCAGATATCACTAGGGATCCACAGAAGTGCTAAAAGGCCGCGTTTTAGGTGGAATTAGCATTTCAGGGAAATAAACAAACAACAAGCATACAAATAAAGCTAGATTCAGCAGGCCTGGATCTAATCTATGCTACAGCAAACAAGGTGTACCAATTTCAGTAAGAAACAGTTAGAATATGCAGGCACTATAAGCCTCTAACCAGAAATTCCCTGCTCAGAAGGGCAGAGTCCAGCCTCTCTTCCCACAAGAGTGCAGACCGCAATCCTTCTTAACGTAAAATAACTGGCCTGAAGCCCAAGTGCTTAAACCAGAACTAATACACTTTTAGAATAACAGACACTGAGCTCTCAATTAGCAGTTCCCAACTTAGAAGGACGTAAGCTACCTGTCCTGCCATCACAGTGCAGGCCACAAACCTTCCTAATGTAAAACAACTGGTCTGAAGCCCAAGTGCTTAATCCAAAAGACTTAGAAATGATAGCTACACTTTAATCAAGTTACTACCAGCAGTAATAAATACAACTGAATACTTTAAAGAATGCCTGGATTAGTGCTCAAGTTATACAAACAAAGCTAGATTCAGCAGGCCTGGATCTAGTCTATGCTACAGCAAACGAGGTGTACCAATTTCAGTAAGAAGCAGTTCAAATATGCAGGCACTATAAGCTTTAACCAGAACTTCCCAGCTCAGAAGGACAGAGTCCAGCCTCTCCTCCCACAAGAGTGCAGAACACGAACCCTCTTAATGTAAAATAACTGGCCTCAAGCCCAAGTGCTTAAACCAGAATTAATACACTTTTAGAATAACAGACCCTGAGCCCTCAATCAGCAGTTCCCAACTTAGAAGGATGTAAGCTACCTGTTCTGCCCCTACAGTGCAGACCACAACCCTTCCTGATGTAAAACTGGTCTGAAGCCCAGGTGCTTAAACTAAAAGGCTTACAATGAGTTACACCAAGCAGTAATAAATACAATTGAGTATTTTTAAGATGACACAAAAGCAAAATAAAGTAGGAAAAAACAGAAATACAGTAAAAGCAGATAAATTTTTTTTTTTTTTTTTTGGAAAGAGAGAAAGGAGTAGCAGAAACTAAGCTGATTGGCCTTCTCAAATACTCTCCCTGTACTGGGTAGAATGAGGTAATGACACTAGACTGGGAGGAGGGTCCCAGATCAAATTTACACTAGGGGCGGGCAACTGCAAAGCCACCAACTATAAAAACACTATACCAACAGGGAGGGAGGGTAGGAAACAAACAGCAGAAATGTTACTCACAGCTGAAAAGCAGCAGTGAGCCTTTAAATGAAAGTTTTAAACAGCTAAAGGAGCCACTAGAAAAAAGAGTTTAACTGCAACAAGTTATCATAAACAAACAACCCAACAGATGCTTAATAAGAGTGGACAATTTCCAGTTAATACCTCACACACAGTGAAACTAGCTAGAAAAAATACACAGTACACAAAGTGCTATAAACAACAAAGAAATAAAGAACAAAATAAACAAAAAACAGGATACTTAATGTTATATATTGTAGTTCCGAGTTTGCTGAGTGTCCTTCCTTCGATCAGCTCACTGGTTTCCTTTATTTTGTACTCTTCAACCACAGTGAATTCTTTGGGAGTCCTTGTGATTTTGACCTCACAAACAACCCAAAAAAACAGAAATCATTCCATTATTTAAAATGTTTCTCTTCCAAACTTCTCCTTTAAGTCTTCTTTTCCTGACCTTTAGTGTAACATCTTACCAACACCACCTACTCCTACACTACCCTTCCCCCACAAATTCTAATTCTTCATCACTCCATGGTTAAGTTATACACTTTGATGTAGCACCAAACCTTTTTAATTCAATCAAAGCAGTATGTTTTACATATAGATATGCACACCAACACACCATACCTCTACTCCAAAAATATACTAATATTACATTCAAGTACATAATCCAAGTAATTAAGTAAGTAAGGTTAAACCTCAAAATTAGCGGTGACATCCACCCAAATCCATGCCCCAAAACTAATCTACAACACCTAAACATTCCACACCTTTCATATGCTCACATTACTACTAACCTTACTCAAAGGAAATCAGATCTCTTACTTCTAAATATGAATCTTAGGTGCACAGTGAACAAAACACATGAATTTGGTTAATTTGTCTCACTCTATTACCTGGCTAAAACCTGAGATAAGTGACAATGAAACTCTAACTCAAACTTACAGCATCCATAGATTGGACAGAATAAACAGATGCGGTAGAGGTCTAGCTATTATTTACAAAAACACACTCAAACGTCAACGTTTAGAACTTAACCCTCCTAAATTCAGTAATGTTGAAATACTATTTACTAGATGTGAAATAAACTCCCAGTAAGCCATAACTATTATAGCACTACATCCCTCCTAGTAACAACCCCACCTTAACTGAGGATTTTCTTACTTGGTTGTCCTTTAACATTCTCTCAAGAAACTATAGCAGTGGATGACTTTAATACAGACGGCTATCCTGCACTTCAGATAATCCTACAAATTTCATAAATTTATATGGATTTTCCCAGTTAATTCAATCCTCAACTAGAATTGACAAAAAAACGAAAAGACAGTCTCTACTAGATACTTGAACTGTAGAAGGCCAAGAAGAGCAGGAAACCAGCACGACCAACCAGTCACTATAACAAGTAATTTAATACAAAAGTTTTAGCGCTTTCGTCAGGATTACAGCAATGACTTCATCAGAAGTTATTCCTGCTCTTCCTGGCCTTCTATACTTCAAGTGTCATGTGTTCCGTGCTGGTTCTTGGTTTTTTACAGTCTGTACTAGACTGGATTTTAACCAATAAACCTTCACTTGCCTCCTAGTCAAGGTTGCCTCCCAGATACTGTTAGTGACTATCTACCCACCTACCTCGTCAGACAATATGTACACTCCCATAAAAATACTACATATAGACAAATTCGCAATGGAAAACATTTCTCACCTCAAACATTCGTATCGAGCTTACAGCAATGCGACTAGACCCCGTTATTATCTCTCCTACTAGATAATGCCATATAGTATTTTAATAATACGTTTTTAGACATACTCAACAGCCAAGCTCTTCCTAGAACTGTTAGAATTAAGACAAACTATGATCCCTGGCTAACCAGTGTCCACAGCCTCTGTAACCTTTTCAAAGAAGTGAACTATTTAAATCAGTCCAAGGTACCACAAGAATTTTCTTAACTATGTAAATGTAACAGAGCCTGTCTTTTTTAAAATCAGACTGAGTAGAGTTTGGATCAGTTATGTTGCCTATGTATGCATAAATGAATACTGCTATGATATGTTCCATATCCTTGCATGTAAGGCTAATAAGGCTGATGGGCTTATAATTACCTGGGTCTGTAGATGGACCGTCATTGTGTAAAGGAGTCACTGTGGCTGTTCTTTGGGTAACAGTTACAAACCCTTTGGTAGGTTGACATTCAGCAGTTTAAACTGTGCTTAAAATTGTGCACGTTTAGCACTGATGAGACCTTGCAATATCTGTAAAAGGTACAACTATACCTAGAATTCTGAGCATAAACTGTCAGCAGCAGTCCCACTGTGTGGACAAATAAACACCTACTGTTATATAAAAAAAGGTTCTAAAGAATAGACCTGAAAAATCCTCACTTATACAAAAAAGCCATAACTTCAGCAAGACCAGAAATCTCATACATGTCACATATATCTTCATAGGTGGTCAGTAACCTTACAGCCATGGAAAATATCAAGAGGTTCAGCCACATCACCTAGTAATAGTTGAAAATACTATGTCCCTTAAATTGAATTACCTCCACATATCCCAGCTAACAATTTCTGTTCATGCAGTCATCCTGATTGGTTTAAAGGTTCCTAGGGATGTAACTGGCTTCATATGTAATAAGATTCTAGTCTAGAATTGATGGATATGTTGTGCTGAATACCTGTCATGCCAGAAGGCTTTGCTAATGTGAGAGAGTGGTATGCAGTGATTAGAGACATGAACAGTCCCTGCATGTCTGTCACTCCTCCATCCCGAAACAGGAGCTCTTTTTGCTGGAGCCACTGGATCTCCGACAGGCATGATAGGAGCAACAAAGACACAACTTTTCTCAGAATAGACAGGATGATGGGCAGCCACTGCATCCTATATTACTCAAATAATCCTTCACCAACCACAGCTCATTTCATAACCCAGGTCACACATGCACAAACACTCTGCCTCTGCTTCTACTGGCTCCACAGCTAGCTTTTTAAGAACACTGGTGAGATTATGAGACAAGCAATACCTTAATACCCAACCTCCCACTTAACTTACAGCAGCCATTTTACCTGTGCAAGCTGTCACCATATTTCCTATAAGTTACTTCTTTCAACTCTTTGGTCACAGCACTACTATAACACAATTTCTGTTGTACTTTACCACTAATCTTGCAATATTAAACCACAAAATACCACTGTTACTTAGTAAAGGAAAACCTTTTGTTTATGTATAAAATGTCTTCTACTTACCCATGCATAACTGTCTACAATTTATATGTAAAATGTTTAATTTACAGTTATTTATTAACGAAAACTACTTGTTTATGTATAGATGACTTGCCCATGTATAACTGTGTACAACTTTATATGTCTAAGCAAATTTATTTTTAAACCTCTAAAATGTATATAAAAATCTTTGTGGAGGTTTTCTTCCCAGGCCTTCCCTGAAAATGGGTTCTTGACCCAGTCGAACTTTCCTGGTCAAGAAATGTCAATAAATGATAAATAAATAAATACTACTTGTTTCTTTTCCTGCAATATTCCCTGTATCAAGCAACATGTCATAACATGATGTTGTATAGCTATGAAAAATAGCATATCGAACCCAGATTTTACAGTTCTGGGTCTTTACTTAGCTTACTTCAGTAGAAAATGCACCACTTTGCTTTGCCATAATGATTTTAAAACATTGCCATGTTTCATATAAAGTGAAATATATAGGACTACTCCTGCCAACAGAAATACCTTATGAATGAGCACAAAATAAACATTGCTGGATTTTTACATTCATTACACCCACAAAAACACATTGAGTTGTACATGTATGCACAAACACACACACACACACACACACACACACACACACACACACACACACACACACACACACACACACACACTTTCACTGGCAAGCCTGTTCCACAGCAGTGGTATCCTCTTTGAGATACAACTTGTTCTGTTGATGTTACAGAAGACTGTTAGATCCCTGTACCAAATATTTGTTATGTCATTCGACTTATTGATGTGCTGTGGGTCCATCGAAACAGGGTCAGAGGATGCCTTATAAGTCAGACACTGGACACCTCTTAGCAGTCTGCCAAAGGTGACATCTGTAAGACTGCCACAGTCTGTGTATTTGTAATTGACTTGCCACAAAACTACTTGTACTGTGTGAAGACAGACATGATGGATGGCTTGGAGTATGTGCCCCAGGCCAGTATGAGCCTAGCAATGAGTATCATTCTGTCTTTGGCAAGGATAAAGCTACAATATGAACAACAGATGATTGACTTTAATTAATTTGCTTAGTTGGTGTCACTCCAAAGGGGTTAATACGTTTCTGCAAGGGAATATATGGTCAACAGACCATGCTGCTTTGCTAGGGATGACCTACACCTGTCTCTTGGCTAAAACATTGTCCTTCCCCATAGTGTATTTTTTATGCAGTGAGGAAATGACAACCTTCCAGTTTATCAAAATCAGCTCTAGAAAATCTAGAAAATAGTGTTACGGCTAAATGACAGGAGTCTAAACAAGAAACTCCGCCCCCTCCAAGCTGTATTTACCTTAGACTATGCAGATATTTATGTACTTATCAAGACATGGTTTCAAAACAATACAGAGTACCCTAGAAGTGCAGGGGTACAATGCTTTCTGCACACTAAGACAAGGTACTGCACAGGCAGGAGCCAGGCGTGGAGGTGCAGTAATGTATAATCAAAAACAATCATGACTCAATGCTGTTCAAACAAGATGATGATTTTGAGCTTCTTCATGTCCCATATATTTGCTGGCTTTATGTCCCCAACTGTGACAATGAATTCCCATCACACATCTTTATACTGAAGTAAGTCACAATTCAAAAAAATTCTATACTTGTAGGTGACTTTACCTCACTATAAACTGGACCCCAGATGTGCAATCTTCCTGGACTTTGCCAATAGAAACATCTAACAGATAGTCTATATGCCCACTAGGGCTGCAAATATGCTGGATCTGGTCCTCATTAACATGAGATAGGATCTATCATTTCATTTCTAGGCTTATACTCTGTGCGGAGGGGGGGGGTCTTCATCTTGGTAGCTGTGCTATTACATACCCAATCATCCTGGACTTCTGGTTTCTCCAAAGTACCAATATCTCTACTATTAGTAGAACCAAGGAATAAAGACTTTTCCCGCAGAGGTAAAGATGGTAGAGACACATGTTTATAACACAATGCCTTCCAAACCGATGTAATAAACTATGCCTACAACTATCTTCCAATCCACAGATCCACATTATGCTTGACTAAGATCAAGGAAAAACTCTGATTCACATGGAAGGGAAACCTGTTCCAGAAAAGGGGGTATTCTCTGAGACACATACCTGTCCCTCCAAAATATCCAATTTATGTTCAAGCAAGATTTGTCTTTAGATCCAGCAGTCCTGTTGCTATTTGTTTTGTAGATATGAAACTGGTCCATCAGAGCAGGATCCAGGGATGTATTAGTATGACAGACCTAGCTCACCCCTCAACATTCTGCAGAGGACCAGGTTTAGTGATCGGGCATTTGAGGCAGTCTGCATATGACATGTTGTGAAAGTTTTGCCTCCATACCACACAGCATGCATCTATCATTCAGTATGCAGATGATACTACCTTAATCTGTGCTGCACAAAACATTCCCACCTTCTTGCAAACAACTCAGCTAGCATTCTCTGACATTGAAAACTACCTTATCAAAGCCCAACTTATCCTCAATCCAAAGAAAACTCAGCTTATGATTATAACCAGTTCTAACAAAAACACTGATAACAGTCAATTCACTATCTACTTCGCAAATGCTACTCCAATTGCTCCAGTGGCATAGGCTAAGCTACTGGGAATAACCATAGACTCCTACCTAAAATTTGATAGTCATCTCAACTTAACTACTAAAAAAGTACATGCCAAACTGGGATCACTCTACCGTATCAAACCATTTCTTACCAACAACACAAGATCAGTCATTGCTCACTCCCAACTTCTATCCACCCTACTCTATGCATCTCCCATTCTGACTAATCTCAACAACACTGAACTAAACAAAAATGGAAGCCTGCTATAACATAATTGCCCACTTTGCTGCAAATTGCTCATCTAGAACTCATCACTGTACTGCTTTGAGACAGCTCCACTGGCTTGAACTGCCCAAACTCCTAACCTACAATCAGCTCTGCCTCTGTCATTCTATCTACTACCTCCCCAATAAGTGTCCTGCCCTCAAAAGCCTAGTACATCATCACTCACCCAAAAGGCTTCTTAAATCATCAAGAAAACTACTACTGGAAGTCACCAACAGCTACAATAGTTTTGGAGACACACTATATAGTAGTTCAGTGGCTAAAAAATGGAACTCCGTCCCCACTAGCATACAAAACACATCGTCCAAAGCCTCCTTTAAAAATCTCATTAGGCAATGTCTCAAGCAAAGTTGGTAGTGCCATGACTGCTCCACAGGCTAGTGAAAGGTACACATACGAAACCTAGAGTACTTGATAATAGATTTAACTCTTACTCACAAACACTGGCTAGTGTACAATGTATGTACTGTACCTGTGTACTATGTATGTATTCTACCTATGTTCCAAATTTCAGCTGTACACCACAAATCTATTAATTACCTTTATTTTTAAATTAATATTTTCTTGTTTGTTCTCTCCACTGTAACTGTTTGTGCCGTATACCACTGTAAAAACATGTCTCTTGTAATTTGTGTGTATACTGATCATGTCTAAATATCTAAATGTATCTGTAATTTTTCTATGTGGAGCTTTTCTCCCCGCACCTCTGCTGAAAAAGGGTGTTTTTGGCTCAGTCAGACACCACCAGTTAACAAATGTAAAATAAATAAATTTATTTCCTTTGAAGTAAGATCCATCAAAAGTCATCAGATAGCACAATTAGGACACCTGTGGGTGGTCATAACTGTCAACTCATTACTTTTTGTCAAACCTGTTCTACCATTGTCCCGCTCTCTCTAAAATCAAGCACACTCATTTACATAGGAGTCCTGTTGTCAGCAGTTGCCTTTCAGATGGAATGACTTTCTCTTACAATGCCTCTTCCTTCCTATTGAAAACACTCTGGGTCATTGTTATTCAACTACCGTTACATGTTATGTTTTCTGAAGCATTCAGAGATATATGAATGTTGTTTGCTGCTGAAGTGAAGAGGTGTCAGCCCTGCACTTGGGAAGACATGCTGCTGTGTTCTCTTCTAATCTAATTTACATCAAATATCTTCAAGACGTCCATTCCAGTTTGAATCCTGAGTGCTCATGTTCGTTCATGAATATTTTTCACTTCCACAGGGTGCTTTCCCTCTGTGCTTCACCTCTGCCTTTTGATATCCACATGCTTACTCTAAAGCATCTTTCTCATGCGTCTTGATAATAGTGCATTTTTGAAAAATGAGTCATGGCCAGTACACTGTATGCAGTAATCTATTTTCTTTCCACCCAACAGATTCATTTTTACTTAAACTAGTGCTTGTTTTCAATCTCAGCCAAGGTGGTCACAACAGTTTCACTCAAGGGTAAATGACATTAATGGTGCAGGTGACGAATGAGTACATGATCCATAGGTTCATAGATTAGTAGGGTAAATGACATTAATGGTGCAGGTGACGAATGAGTACATGATCCATAGGTTCATAGATTAGTAGGGTAAATGACATTAATGGTGCAGGTGACGAATGAGTACATGATCCATAGGTTCATAGATTAGTAGGGTAAATGACATTAATGGTGCAGGTGACGAATGAGTACATGATCCATAGGTTCATAGATTAGTAGGGTAAATGACATTAATGGTGCAGGTGACGAATGAGTACATGATCCATAGGTTCATAGATTAGTAGGGTAAATGACATTAATGGTGCAGGTGACGAATGAGTACATGATCCATAGGTTCATAGATTAGTACAAGGCTAACTGTCCTTATTTTATTTATTTATTTATTTATATCTGTTGACCGGGAGTGTCCGACTGGACGTAGGTCCATTTTCTGCATAGGCCTGGGGAGGAATGCTCCACAGTTAAAATAAACAGACAGTAGTTACATTGGATTACATAGCGATTAACAATTTACATAGCAATTACTTACAACATATTTACAGATGAAGAACATAGTACATCAGTAGACAACTAGAATCTTTATCTGTGAAGTACATAACAGACATTAACAAATGTTACAAGAAGAAGTTCCTGCTGTATAATAAGTACTGGCTTATGAGCATCTGAGCTTGCTATAATCAAGGTAGTTAGTGGAGTGGAAAGAAAGGTAGTGGTTGGATGGGGTGGGTGATATTAGAGTGGGAGTTGCAAGGGCAAAGCCAGCATGTTTTTAGGTGCGCTTTTAGTAAAGTTTTGAAGTGGGTGCATGATGGTATGGAGGTAATTGTGGGTGGGAGGGAGTTTCATAATTTGATTATAGTGCAAGAGAATAGTGCTTCACCAGCAGAGTTACTGGCTTTAGTGATCTGCAAGTGATTTTTGTTGCTGGATCTTAGTGGTCTGGTGGTGCGATAGGGTTGGAGTAGATTCTGGAGGGATGGGACATTTAGCGGATGGTTTACTAGTTTGTGGGCGAGTGAGAGTTGATACCATTGAATGAGGTGAGGGAGTTCAAGCCAGCCCAGTTCAGCAAGTGAGAGATAGTGATGACTATGGTAGGATGCCCCATGTGGTGAATTTGGCGATTTTGTTGTAGCAGGTCTCTAGCTTGCAAGCCATTTTAAACCTAGCCAATTATCCCTTGTGAGACTCAAACCTTGCACCTTGTGTTTATAAGGCAAACACCTTAACCATTAGGCCACCCTGAATAAAAGAATGAATGAATGAACAATCTGAATAAATGCATGTTGTATATGGTGCAAAGGAGATCTAATGAGGAAAGATGGAATGACATCTGCTTGCTGCTATACTATTGGAAACATTTTAAGTGTATTAGGCTTCCTGCAATGGGAATGGAAGAGTGATTATGCATTAGCACTGGCATTAGGTCACCCCAGGATATTATAGCATTGCTTTGTGGGGAGGTGGGAAAACTACTGGGCTTCATCAGATCATGCCGTCTGTGTGGGGGTGGTTATGTGTGCACTTGTGTGTCTGAATGAACGGATGATGTATATAGTGTAACAGAGAACTGTGGTGCAAAGCTGGTCTGACACCTTCTTGCATAAATGCTATGTAGAGAGCTTTGTCAATACAGCTTGCTTGCTACAGTTAGTGGGGGGGTGTGAGGAGCTGACAGTGTCAATACATATGACCCCCCAGTGAAGCAGTGCTTTATGTAGAGGTGGGTAATGTAATACAATTCAGTGGTGCATTGTGTGTGTAAGTGTGTGTGTGTGTGTGTGTGTGTGTGTGTGTGTGTGTGTGTGTGTGTGTGTGTGTGTGTGTGTGTGTGTGTGTGTGTGTGTGTGTGTGTGTTCATACATGTACAAAGGGAGTCCATGGTGTAACAGAGAACAAGTGCTGAAAGATGAAATTACACCTGTTAGCTGACCTGTTAGGGAGAGAGAGTTGTGTCTGTGCAGTTGTCTTTCTGCAATAGGTGGGGCCATTGAGCTGACATCATATATGGCGTTTCTCTCCAAATACATTGGAGCACTGCTTTTTGTTTTTGAAGGGAAAGCATCAGTCTTAATTGCTACATGGCTTGTGTGTATCTGGCAGGAGTGTAGAGGGTGGAAGTGAAAATATGTGGAGTGTATTAACTGATGCTCAAACTAAACTCTTAGGAGTCATCATTGATGATGAACTCAAATTTAATACACATCTTCTACAAAGCATAAAAAAAAACTAACTAGAAACTAGGTTTGCTATATTGTAACAAAAAATGTCTAACTCCAAATGCTAGGCTTTCTCTTGCTCAAGCTCTCCTCCTACCCTCCCTTCTGTATGCTGCCTCAATATTCACCAGTATTCAAACCACAACATTAAACAAACTCCAGCAAACGTATCATAAAATATCTAACTTCCTAACAAACTCTCCTTACAATACACACCACTGTCTACCCGTCTTTCATCCCTACACTGGCTAGAATTCCCCCATACATTGTTACTTTCACAACTACAAATGCTACATTTCATTTAGAATTCCCCCATACATTGTTACTTTCACAACTACAAATGCAACATTTCATTCTCTATAAACCTTCCTCTTGCCCAGGTCTTTCTGCCTTCATCTCTATCTACACACCTTCTTGCACTCTCTGTACCTCTAATCAGCAACTTCTACACACCTACCAACCAAAACAAGCAGTTGGCAAACTCTTACATAAATACTCCATTGCCCAAAACTGGAACAAACTGCCTCGTGAAATAAGTTGCACCATTACCCTGCCCACTTTAAGGAAAATCTTAAACTCCATCTGCTCAATACCAAAATCTGTCCTTGTACAGCTCCAACCTAACCTCTACTCCCCCTCCTGGGCACACTCTACTCTCTAACCACCCTCCTCCCATCTAAGTAATCCCTCTACTAAGGTTAACAAACTCTACTGTATACTCATATCTGATGTATCAATCTGTGTGTAAATATGTAAATAATCCCTACTCTGTAAACATAAGGTGGATATAACACTAATGTTTTGCATTCTTTTCTTTTGTATTTACTATTGTTCTTGACTAATTTTTAATATCTTATCATATGTAAATGTAACTGTTACCATTTTATTTCTGTATACTGGCTGTGTTGGAGCTTTTGTCCTCGGGTCTCCACTGAAAATGGGCCAAAAGCCCAGCTGGACCAACCCGGCTAATGAGCCTATATTAGAACATCGAAGTTTCAAAACTTTGAATGTTCTAATATCAAACCATATTCAGCAAAAGCTGAAAATATCAAAGCAACAGAAAACCGAATTTTTTTCCTAGGGAAAGAATTTGGTTATCCATTTCTGTTGCTTTGGTATTTTCAGTGCTGTGGTGGAAAGTTATGGGTCGGGTTCAGGTAAGTGTGTGATTGAGTGCGGGTTAGGTTAGTTAGGGTTTGGGTGCGGGTTAGGTATGTCTGCGATTGTGTGGATGTGAGGGTTAGGGCGGGTTAGGTGAGTTAGGGTTAGGGCGCAGGTTAGGTATGTGTGCGATTGTGTGGATGTGAGGGTTAGGGCAGGGTAGGTGAGTGAGGGTTAGGGTGCAGGTGAGGTGAGTGTGCGATAGTGATGGATCTTAGGGTTAGGCTTTGGGTTAAGGTAAGTGGATAGTTAATGGTGTGTGTATAGTTTAATGTAGGGTTAGGTGTAAGATTTTAGGTTTATGTGTGTGGATTGCTGTTTGTTTGGTGTGCTTGTGCTGTTTGTATGTGTTTTGGAACAGCAACTTTTTTCCCTAGGAAAAAATTCGCTGTTCCGTATGTGCAATGTTTTCAGCTTTCACTGAATAGGGTTCGATATTAGAACATTCGAAGTTTTGAAACTTTGATGTTCTAATATAGACCCCCGGTTAAAAAATGTCAGTAAATAAATAAACGGTGTAATGTGCAACCTTTTTTTCAAATATCAATCGAAAGATGGCTGGGAAGGAGATGGACATGTAATTAGACTAGGTATGCAGTCATGGGTAGGGAAAACAGCATGTGATTTGTACATAATAACCATGCCACAATGTTTTGTGGAGAACTGGCCACTGTGTCATGGTCATGTGACATTCTGGCTTTGTATGTGTCCACATATGCTAGTGTGTGTGTGTGTGTGTGTGTGTGTGTGTGTGTGTGTGTGTGTGTGTGTGTGTGTGTGTGTGTGTGTGTGTGTGTGCGTGTGTGTCTGCATGCTTCTGTAGATATTAGATATACAGAGTACAGAACTGAACAAAACTATGAAGTAAAGCTGAACTGACATTGGCTCGCAGCTTTACTTGGGGGATAATGACAATCAGTGCAACATCTGTGGGGTGCCTGGAGTTGACATCTGCCTATATTTTTTGCACCTCTTAGCCATTACAGCACTGTGTTGTACAGGAACTCAAAACCCCTCTGCTCACCAGACAGTAATGTGAGTGCATGCATGTGTTTGTGTGAGTGTTTCTGCTACTTAAAGTGTCAAGGACAACAAGGTTTGCATGTGTGGGTGGAGAGTTCTGACAATGTAATGAGTAGCATGTGCCATAAAAATGGGTTTGAAGACAAATGTAGTGACATTGTCCATTGGCCCACATGAACCAGGTTTGATTATTTTGTGAAGAACTGGCCATTGCATGCTGTTTATCCAGTCCTGTGGGTGTGTGCATGGTGTAAAAGGAATATGGAGTAAATCTGTACTGACCCCTGCTTGCAGCCCTGCTGAGGGGGGCAACTATGTCAGAAGAGTGGATTGACTCTAGTTGGAATGGGTGGGAGCCCTGTGCTAGCAGCCATCAAGCACTTTGATTTGTCAAAGCCATTTCAGCATAGTTTTGCAAGGAGGTGGGAAAAGCCAAGGCTGAATGGTATGTTGTGTGGGTGTGGGTTAGTGGGTGTGTGTTTGTGAGGAATTGAAGTGCGCCTTTAAGTGTGATGTGGATGTTATGCATTGTGAAATGGAGAGATCAAGAGTAAAACTATTTTCAGTGTAGTCAGTAGCAATTTCATCATTGTTTGGTTGAGACATATGCATTGATTGTCCTGTGTTTATCAGTACAATGTCTGAGTCCACACAAGTGTCCCTACTTTTGGATTCCACTTTTACACTGACATAGTACAATCCATAATGATTTCCAAATAAGGTGTTGGATTCTCATGAACAAATAATGACATTTATTGCACTTAATGACACTGTTTCATAAAGGGGATGCCAATTCATGTAGCCTTATTGTGTGAGCTTACTAAATTAATAGTACTGCTGTTGTCAAATGTATGATTTGGAAGCTTTCTACGTGAGTCTGCTGCTGAGACGATTATAGATATGCTTGCAAGTATACAAGTAAGAGAACCTGCATAAAGCAATAGTAACTGAAACTAGTGGGTCACTTAAGGGAAATTATTGAGAAGAAACAAAACTGTTTTATTGTTCAGCTTGGCATTACATAAGCTGGTTGAGGTTATGCTATGACAGAATTACTATACAAAAATAACCATATGAGCAGCCAGAAGGCAATCCAAAGCAAAATATATCACTGCAAATATTTTAAGAAATTGATATATCCACCTAAACTGTGGACTGATATTTGTGTTTTTTGTTTTTCAACTCATAATTCCTGGGAAAGTGCTAGTCAAAAGATAGGGAGTAAAGAAATGTGAAGGAAGAGTTTTAGTGGCACACCAAGCTGTGATTTGTTTGTATCCACTGTCATGCAAAGTTGACTAAATAGCTGAACCTGGTCAAGCTGGAAATGTGAGATTCTGGCTCATTGAAGGAAGAGAGATGGGTGGAGTAACTTGGCCAGGAACTGAAACTAACAAAACTGTTCTTTGTAAAGTATTTTTATCACAGTAATTTGTTGACACTTGCAAGCTTTTTTCAGAGAATATGTAGTACATCGGTAAGAAAACCTTTGTAAAGCTCAGTGCAAACCAGTCAATGACACAAGCTGCAGACTCTCAAACATGGCATTTTTTTCAGGTTTTCCATTCTAAGTGAATGGAAGTCTAATCTGACAACAAATGGTAGGGCTAGTTATTCTCACAATCGGGCTGTCATACTGCATTTTGGGACAGATTTAGCTTTCCAAACGAAAAAAACCCTCTAATCAGGATCTTCCCCCATGAGGGCAGACAGGGGTAAAAAAAATAATAATAAAATTAGGAACGAATACTTATTTTGTGGCAAGCAGCTTTGAGAGGTGCAGAAATTCATGACTAGATAAAAATATACGTGTTTTCATCATTTGCCAGTAGTGGTCTTTTAAACTAATTCTGTAAAGCTAGTCCTAAATGATAGGAAGGGGTGAATCCAGTCAGGGCAGGAAGGCAGCATTGCCCCAGGCCACATAAATTGAGCCTAGGGAGGTTTACTTCATAAACTTAATGATAGGATTATAATTGGGTGACTACACTGACATAAAGGAAAAGGTACAGTCTGGCCTTGAGAAACATCATCAGTTTACTGCTGTTATTGAAACTGATGCAAGTAAGCAAAAAGAAAAAATAATTAACTCTGGAATCTAAAGGGCGTTCACCTAATTACCAATAACTAAGTGAGGCTTCATCAGATCAGTGTAGATTTAACTCGGGAATCTAAAAGGCATTCACCTAACTACCAATAACTAAGTGAGGCTTCATCAGATCAGTGTAGAATTAACTCAGGAATCTAAAGGGCGTTCACCTCACTACCAATAACTAAGTGAGGCTTCATCAGATCAGTGTAGAATTAACTTGGGAATCTAAAGGGTGTTCACCTAACTACCAATAACTAAGTGAGGCTTAATCAGATCAGTGTAGAATTAACTCGGGAATCTAAAGGGCATTCACATAATTTCCAATAACTAAGTGAGGTTTCATCAGATTAGTGTAGAACAGGACTGTGACACCTCTGCACTGGCCCGGTATCAAGGAGCCTCAATCCTCACCACTAACACCAGTATGGGATGTGCACATTGGGATGATGACAAGTACACATACAGTAAAGTACAATTTCTGTTAAGAGCACACAGAGATCACAGTCAGTCTGGGGCTGGCTTCTCCCTCTCTCTCTAGATCCCCAATAAGACTCCCCACTGGCACAGCTATAGGATTAAGATCTCAGCTGAGTGGCCAAGCTAACTCCTCCAGCACCCTTTCTGTCCAACCAGTGCTTCGTGTCCCTGCCCAAGTAGCTGACACATACACACACACACACACACACACACACACACACACACACACACACACACACACACATATACATACTTTGAGATTTGATTGATATACAAACACCCACACCTAGGAAAGGCTGGCACAGGTTTACTAGCTATGCCCCCTTTTGCCCAGACTATAAAGTAGTACCAGCTGCCACCAGCCACCCTTACTTATTAGCTACTATTAAGACTCTTACCAAAGGGTGCCCAGTCTTACTGTGTAATGTTACTATTATCCAAATGGTAAGTGTGAACAAGACTTTCAATGCTAGGAAGTGGCATGTACAGTGTCACCAAACACATATGCAAGTACTCTAAGAGCTTAACTATCTCTAAACAATCCAGCCACAATTAAAAGGTTTAAATATGTTTAATAATAATAAAAGTACAACACAATATTCAATAACTCAGCACAGTGACTACAGAGTTCAGAATCACAGGAAATATTTTAAAACAACATTGTAGGACAGTCACACATAAATACAGAAAACATCTAAACTAATCTTTACTATATTCCTATCTATATCTAAGAGAATCACTTTTCCCTAGCTACGTACTATTAGCAAGATGCAGGCAGAAGTGCTAAGGAGTGGGATGTTTCTAGGTCCAAAGACAAATACAAAATGCCCAGACTCACTCTCAGAGATAGTTCTTAATAATACACATTACTGCTGGGTTAGCCAGGATGACGTCACTCTTTGTCACTTGCCTTTAGTTCCCAGGCTAACAGAAACTAACATAATTTTTAACATCTCTAGGTGAGAAGTACACATCTCTGAGAAGTTTGCCTAGAACTGGAAGTCATAAAACAATTAACACTTTTACATTTGAAACCTAGTAATTATTTCTGTTTCAAGACAACAGAAATAAGCTTTTAGCTCTAGACATGCTGTTTCCTTGCTGCACTGAAACACAATTGTAAAATGCTTTACTTTTCATTTTATTTTCTTGAGGGTTTGCAAGTTAACTCTGTATGTTCCAGCTTCTACCATGAAACACACATTTGCACAGGCACATAGTCCATATACATTTTTGTTCTTTTCCAGTAGGGTACACTATGGTTACATTCTTGAAGCTCAGTACATAACATACAGTTCAGCACAAACTTCTGCACCAGTAGTTTAATATACACATATCATAGTTCTCTTACATTTGTAAGACAAGCCTATGGATCATATTAATATTCACAAATGACTTATGATTATTTACAAAATTCCAGATAGCTGGGCTGGCAGCCTCACAAGCACAGTGGCATTAAGTGCATTCTTATGGTTAACTCCACTAAATAATAAATATATGTACATGATAGATTGGATTTTGAGACAAAAAAATAAAATAAATTAACAGATTTAGCAACACTGAACAGTGAATATATATATATAAATCAGTATAAAAATCTCGAATGACTTAATGCAGGAAAGTTTTTAAACTTATGCTTATTAGTAATACTACTCCTGACAAACACATTTATTTATTTCTTTTGTTATTCATTTATTTAATTATTTCCAGCTTGATGACCGGGGAAATCCAGTGGGTCTAATGAGCCTGTTTTCAGTGGAGGCCCGGGGAGAAAAGCTACGAAACACAATAAAGAATGTCTACAGAATAGTCATCATCTTCTTTCGGCTGTTCCATTTAGGGGTCACCACAGCGGATCATCTGTTTTCATTTCTTCCTGTCCTCTGCATCTTGCTCTGTCACACCAACCACCTGCATGTCCTCTCTCACCACATCCATAAAGCTTATCTTAGGCCTTCCTCTTTTCCTGTTACCTGGTAGCTTCATCCTTAGCATCTTTTACCCAATATACTCAGTATCCCTCCTCAGCACATGTCCAAACCAACCTAATCTTGCCTCTCTGGCTTTGTCTCCAAACCTTCTAACCTGGGCTGACCCTCTAATATACTTATTCCTAATCCTGTCCACCCTTGTCACACCCAGTGCAAATCTTAGCATATTTAACTATGCCACATCAAGCTCAAACTCCTGCCTTTTTGTCAATGCCACTGTCTTCAACCCATATAACATAGCTGGTTGGAGTGTTTTAAAGTTGCCAAGGTTCTGCGTTGTCCTAAGAGTAGGGGAAAGTGAATTCCAGTTTCTGGCTAAGGAAAAGAGAGGAGTAACTGTCCAGGTTAATGGTTAGATTCATGAATACTAACTAGGTTGGAAAATGAAATGAGAGAACTGTGTTACAGAAGGCAGTGTTACATATAAATCTAAAAGTGCTTCTCAGCCCATTATGCTCTTAATTAATTTTTTCGTATGTGTTCCAGTAGTAGTCAACTTATGTGACTAAAGTGCTTAGGTCTATTGTGGTCCAGTTTTCTAAGTTCAGGTACAGATTTGAGGGAGCAGTTTGTACTGAGTCATGGGTGCCAGCAAGCACTTAGATGAATTTTCCACTCTAGTTTCTCTTTCTCTAGCATAGCTCATGTGTTGCCTTCAAGTGGGCCAGTTGTTACTTTTTCCACTTCTTCTTCTTCTTTATCTTTCAGCTGCACCCGTTAGGTGTGGATCATCTGTTTCCATTTCTTCCTGTCCTCTGCATCTCCGCATCTCTGTCACACCAACCACCTGCATGTCCTCTCTCACCCCCATTTATAAACCTTATCTTGGGCCTTCCACTTTTCCTCTTACCTGGAAGCTCCATCCTCAGCATCCTTTTCCCAATATACCCAGCAGCCCCCTTCAGCACAAACCAATGCAATCTCACCTCTCTTGATTTGTCTCCAACCTGAGCTGACCCTGTAATATAGTCATTATTAATCCTGTCCATCCTTGTCACACCCAGTGTAAATCTTAACATCTTTAACTCTGCCACATCCATCTCTGACTCCTGCCTTTTAGTCAGTGCTACCATCTCCAACCCACATAACATAGCTGGTCTCACTTCCCTCTTGTAGACCTTCCCTTTCACTCTGACTGGTACCCATCTGTCACAAATCACTCCTGACACTCTTCTCCACCCACTCCACCCTGCCTGTACTCTCTTCTTCACCTCTCTTCCACACTCACCATTACTCTGAACTGTTGATCCCAAGTATTTAAACTCATCCACCTTTGCCAGCTCTACTCCCTGCATCCTCACCATTCCTCTATCCTCCCTCTCATTTACACACATATATTCTGTCTTAGTCCTGCTGACCTTCATTCCTCTCCTCTCTAGAGCATATTTCCACCTCTCCAGGGTCTCCTCTGCCTGGTCCCTACTATCACTACAGATCACAATATCATCTGCAAACATCATAGTCCACAGAGTCCCCTGTCTGATCTCGTCTGTCAACCTGTCCATCACCATTGCAAATAAGAAAGGGCTCAGAGCTGATACTTGATGAATCCCACCTACACCTTAAACGAATCAGTCACTCCCACAGCAGACCTTACCACTGTCACACTACCCTTGTACATATCCTGTACCACTCTTACATACTTTTCTGACACTCCCGACTTCCTCATACAATACCACAACTCCTCTCTAGGTACCCTGTCATATACTTTCTCTAAGTCCACAAAGACACAGTGCAACTCCTTCTGACCTTCTCTGTGTAGTGCTCTTTCCTGGCATAAAACCATACTGCTGATCAATAATCACCTCCCTTCTTAACCTAGCTTCCACTATTCTTTCCTATATCCTTTCCTATAACTTCATGCTGTGACAGATCAATATTATCCCTCTGTACTTACTACAGCTCTGCACATCACCCTTATTCTTAAAGATTGGTACCAAAATACTTTTTCTCCACTTCTCAGACATCCTTTCACTTTCCAAGATTTTATTAAACAATCTGGTTAAAAATTCCACTGCCATTTCTCCTAAGCACCTCCATGCTTCCACTGGTATGTCATCTGGGCCAACAGCCTTTCCATTCTTCATCCTCTTCATAGCTGTCCTTACTTCCTCCTTGCTAATCTGTTACACTTCCTGATTCACTATCACCACATCCGGTACATACAACACAAATTTCTCAAAGTGTCTGCAGTGTCGGTCATGTCTGGTTAGTACATTATTAAGATAATTTAGTCAGATGTCTGATAAGTGTTTAGTAATCCTTAACTATAGGGCATTGATAGTCGTGCCTATGTAGGAAGGTATACATGCTGTGCAGCTGGCCCTGTAAACTACAAACTTGCTTTTGCAGACACTGAGCTGTAATATCTCTTTTTTGAGTCTGGACAATAAAAACTGTATTTCTTACTCATAAAGTCACAGCATCTGCATCCTGGAGGCATGTAGACAAAGGTGCCAACAACTGACTCCATAGTTGGCAAATCATGTCCTTCTACCCAGCTTCTAATATTTCACTCTTTACGATACATGAAAGTAGGCTCAGGGTCAAGTATCTTATTAGTGGACTGCTTTCCACAGATGATGCTCTAGTTTTCACTCACGGTACATTTTATTTCCAGGGAGTCTCTTGAAAATGTGAGAATCATACTACTACTTAGTTTCTCTTTGTCAGCATCATTTTGTGAGCGCAATTTGCTCTCTTCATGGTAGGTTGACTAGAGTTGGGTCATTATTTGGTTTCAAGGTTGAAATGGAATAGAGTTTGTCTTTTATCAGGTTCTCATTGCACCCCATTTCAAGAACGTCATTTTGTAGTTTGTCCAAGTTATGTAGAAACTGCAAAATTTCCCCCGAGACACACAAGCTACCCTCATCCCTTGTGACTTTATGACATTTTTCCTTGAGATTTTGTGGTGCATACAATTTGCATGTAGCAATAGTTTGACCCATGTGGGTTTTCTAAACAGGTCATTGTTTAACACAGTATAATTTTCCTTTTTTGTAAATGCTGAGATCCAGAAATTCTACCTTTTCAAAGTTGTAGTGGTTAGTGAAATGCAGGAAGTGTGTCAACTTTGAAGTGTAGTCAAAGAATTCCTTAAGTTTTTTCACCAAGCTGCTCTATGAGATGAAAACTGGATTTTGATCTGACAAAGCTATTTTAAGGGTGAAAGCACTCATCTATTTGTTTTTCAGTAAAGAACTGTTGTGTCTCACTACAAGTATCTGTGATTTGTGCATAAATATAAATATATATATATATATATATATATATATATATATATATATATATATATATATATATATATATATATATATATATATATATATATATATATATATATGTGTGTGTGTGTGTGTGTATATATATATATATATATATATATATATATATATATATATATATATATATATAGGTGACAGGTCGAAGTCGATGCCTGGAGGTCGAACGGCGACAATGTCAAAAACAACATTGCCGAAGTACGAATCTCGCCCCCATCTTGATCCATGTTAAAGGCCGTTCTGAGGTTTATGGTGAGTCTTATTTTGACAATGTCAGAATTCGACATTGTCAGTTTTGCGGAAGCAGGTCGATGATCCCATCATTCAATGGGGTCAAGTTCGACCATCTGATGGTAAACTTAATATATATATATATATATATATATATATATATATATATATAGGTCTACTGGTCTACTTTACTTACCCAATAGCCACATCACCAACTTTCAGTTCGCTGAGATGACAGGAAAGAAAAAAACAGAAGACTGACATCCGGAACACCAACTTTCCACTTGTAACCGCTTGGCCATCACAAAAAAGAAAAAGTTAAATCCACCCATGTGGAAAGTTTCATCCTCGACACCCCCACTAACTAAATATACCAACGCCGAGATCACACTACTGTGGGGGTAAGGGGCAAAGTTCAACAGCATGGCCAAGTGGTTACTTACCTTGAGTGAAAAGTTGGTATTTCGGATGTCGGTCTTCTGGTTTTGGGTTCCTTTCATCTCGGCAAAGTGAAAGTCGATGATGTGGCTGTTCGAGTAAGTAAACTAGACCCATATATACAGTATGTGTATATATATATATATATATATATATATATATATACTTTCACTTAAGTGCACTTTCGCGAAACCAAAAAGCCACTGTTTGTTTTTGAACAAGTGGATTTTCGGTGTTTTCCAGTAGACCCATATCTATATATATATATATATATATATATATATATATATATATATATATATATATATATATATATATATACACACACACACACACACACACACATATATATATATATATATATATATATATATATATATATATATATATATATGTATCAAAGTGTGTGTCTGCTTGTAAGCTAATTAGATCTTTTTGTCTCAAGTTTTATCTTTCGCCTGCCAAGAAAAATGCCACACAACTGACAATATGAAAGATACATTAAGTGATAATTATCCATCATTTTATCTTAAAAATTCTTACTCAAAGATTATAGAAGATAAGGAAAGGCTGAGGTACTGAATCCACATTTCACTGTGGCCTTCAGAGGAAAAGGAAGGTGAAGGTGGCCATGTAGCACCAGTTCCTTTGCTATGATGAGGCAAAGGTGGTAGCTTCCCCAGAAGTAAGCTGTTGAGCAGACATAAGAACAGTAATAGCAATCATTTAAGCAGCTCTGGCTAATACGATGGATGTTTAAATTAATGTGCTTAATTGCTTTTAGCAATAGTATGTTGGTAGTAACAACTCTTTGCTACAGTTTCATTTTCATAAAGGTGTGGAGGACTTCCTGTTTTCATCCTGAATGTAGATTTTTTCCTCAATTTTAGAAGACCTTTTTTTTTTCTATTGGAAGACCTCTTTTGTTTTGGTCCTCAACTTTAGGTTTATAGGGCACTACTCTGTAGATTGCCCTGGGTGGGAATTGGGCCTAACTATAACTCTCGGTGGTTCCACAGTGTGCTGAGATAGGTTCATAGGTAAGTACTAGGCTATCTGCCCAAGGGCATATTTAAGCCTATCCAGAATGTGTTGGCTTTCGCCACCCCCTTAGATTAGTTCCCTGTGCCTCTGTCCAGCAGAGCCATTAGTTCCCTATGCCTCTGTCCAGCAGAGCCACTGCAGTGATCCTCGGGGTAAATTTTCTGTTTCGCATCCACTCGTCAAGGTTTCTCTTGAATAGTGTTAGTGAGGGGGTCTGCCTAATGTAGATTGGAATCCTGTTCCAAAGCATGGGGAGTCTCTGGGACAGGAATCTATCCCTCCAGCAAGTCCTATTTATAATTATGGTGAGGTTTAGATCACTAGAGCGTGTGGCTCTCGTGGATTTGGTTTTTTTTAGGTGGAACATGTCCATCAATTCTGGGTTAGACATGGACTTGTATGTCAAGCAGAGATCACCTCTGAGTAGGTGGTATGCAACCGAGTACAGCTGGAGTTTCTTCAGTCGGGCTGCATAGGGCATCTGTTTGAGACCAGTAATCCTCTTGGTGAGGTACTTCTGTGGTCTTTCCAGCTGTTGCAGGTGTCTTGTTAGGTACATCCCAAATGGGGCACTGTACTCTATGATGGGTTTGATGAGCGATGACTAGAGGGGCACAATAACCTCTTTTGTTCTAGATGCGAACCCTTTTGTGATTAGGTGGGCCACATAAAGGATTTTCTTACCACCTTGGCAATATGATTATCAAAGGAGAGATTACTATCTACTTGGGTCCCCAGTTCCCTTATTTAATTTTCTGTATTTAGGGGACTACCATGTATATGGTAGTTTGTGGGTACTTTGTTTTTTCCAAAGGGGATGACTATGCACTTTTTGGCATTTAGCTTGAGGCCATGATTTTGACACCAGGTATCCATCTCAGTGAGACCCTTCTGGAGGATGAGTCACTTATGGCCCCCAGTTTGCAGTTGTCTGTGAACTTGGTCAGCCATAGTCCTCCTGTGCTTGCCTGTACCTCTGAGAAGTATATACTGAACAGGAGGGGTCCCAGGACTGAGCCCTGGGGGGTGCCATTTGTAACCAGTTTAGAGTCAGACCTAGTGCCTGCAACTGTCATCATGTGGGTTCGGTCCATGAGCCAAATGGCAACCCATCTCGTGATATAGGGGTTTATATTCAGGCTGATGAGCTTGTCTATAATACCAGAATGGGGAATGGTGTCGAAAGCCTTTGCAAGGTCTAGGTAGGCTGTGTGGACCTCCTTTCCCTCATCTAAAGCCTTGGTAACTGTCTCAAAGAAGTCCACTAGGTTTAGGAGGCATGATCAGCCCTTAACAAAGCCAAACTTTATAGGGTCCAATGTTTGGGTGTTCCCAATGTCTCTGTTAATGGGTTCCATGATGATGCACTCCATAGCCTTGCAAACCAGGCTAGTCAGGCTTATAGGGGAATAGTTCCCGGGGTCCATTGTGGCTCCACCTTTGTGGAGCAGGATAACTGTTCCTGTGTGCCACTCTATGGGTATGTAGCCTGTAAAGAGGCTGAGTTTGAACAGTGTGTTTAGGTGAGGGGTTAGTTAATTTTGGAGTTTGTGTAAGATACAGCCTGGGACACTGTCCGGTCCCATTAAAGCTGTGTTTTTGACTTTGGATAGGGCTGTTTTAACCTGTGTGTCAGTGATTGCCAGGGCTCTACATTCTTCTGGTATGGTTATGGGCCCTTTAGGGGGTGGGGGGGGGTGAAGTTTTCACTAAACCTGTCTGCCAGAATGTTGGCAATATCAGTCGGTTCAGTGTATTTTGTGCCATTCTGCACTAACTCAGAGCAGATCTGAGAGTTTCCACTTAGGTTCTTGACATAGCTAAAGAATGCTTTGTGGTTCTCTTTGGAGTCCTTGGCAATTTTTCTTTCGAAGCTAGCCTTGGATGATTTTATGAGGGATTGTAGTTTCTTGCTGTTACTGATCAGGGATGTCTTTCCTTCTTGGGATTTTACACTTTTCTGTACTAGTTTCCTCCTTCTATTGTATAGCTTGTTTATGGCAGGGGTCCACCAGACTGGTTTCCTTTTCTTGGAAGAGTGAGTCTTGGTTTTGCTTGGGATAGAATGATCCATGCATTCTTGCAGGTGCACATAGAGTGCCTTTGTAAGGGATTCAGAAGCTTGGACAGCATTGTCCTTTAGCATGGGGGCTGTGAACTTTTCCACCTTGGTCTTAAGTAACGTGAGGTTTGCTTTTGAAAAGTTTTTCACGGTGGTTTCCTTGATTGGGGGTGGGGGTGGAATGTGGATATTCAGAGTGATTAGTCTATGGTCTGATCTAACCAGTGAGGGCTTGACCTCCAGTTTAGAATACCAGTCACCCATGTTGGTGATATGTTGTCACCTCTGGTGGGGGTGTTGACCAGTTGATCCAAGGCGTTCAAGTTTATAAATTCTAGGACGCGTTGGGCAAGGGAGTTAGTACTTGAATAGTTCTCCCAGTTAATGTTTGGGTAATTGAAATCACCCAATATTACGGCATTTAGTAGGACCTTCATATTTTCCAGTGTCTCCAGAAACGTGGAATGGGGGTCCTGGGTCATGGTGGGTGATCTGTAGCAAGCTACAATTTGAATTGCAGTTTTGCCCATTGTTGGTTGAACATGGATGATTGCTGAGGCATTGTGCTGTGCCACTAACCTGGAGGTGTGGGTATCCTTGATGAATATAGATACACCCCCGGCCTTTTGTGTTTCAGTCCGGGTTCTGTGGCCGAAAAGTATGGTATGAGTTATAGCCTGCCGGTGCTGGGGTGCTCTCTGGAGCCTTAAACCAGGTTTCTGTTACTGCACAGATATCGATGTTCTCCATACTGAGGAGTGCCTCAAGTGCATGCATTTTGAGGTTTAGACTTCTGGCGTGGAGTAGCATTACCCTTAGTTTTTGGTTACTTGTGCCATTTACGGTGATGGGTTTGTCTTTTGAGCCTTACCTAAAAAAGGCACTATGGGAGTGACAAAAGCCTTGGCCAGTATTTGAAAGCCTAAGGGTGACAGGTGTAAGCCATCTCTTGTGAAGCAACGTGGCTTGTCGAGCATGTCATCCCAGGTGGACAGATACTGGATCCCCTTTGAATGACACCAGAAACTTAGCCAATTGTTGAAATTGATAATTTTTTCTTTATATTGTGCATCATTCTTGGTGAGGTCAGGATGCTACTCAGGGCAGGGTCATACCAGCTTGGGCTACGTGATCAGAGACCTCTTCCATGTCTCTTTTCATGTAGTCCAGGGAGGTACGTCTCAGATCATTCATACCAACATGGACAATGACAGAGTCATATTTGTACTTGTTCTGGAGTGATCTGAGTGCTTGTGTTATGTGGCAGATCCTGGCACTTGACAGGTAGCTAACTGTAACCTTCTCCTTGTCCAGCCTAGTTAGTGGGACATCAGTGTGCCTGACTATAGAGTCGCCTATTACTAGTGTGTTGGGTATGTTATTTTGCCTTAAGAGCTGTGATTGCATGGCACACTGATTATGTGAAGTATGTGTTTCATGGTTTGTGATGGGGTGTGGAGGTTGCTTGGGTGTCTGCTTTGGAGGTCTCTGTTGCTTTTGCAGATTTTTATTTAGCACCTCATGTATTTCATGTATTTATGTGTGTTATTTGCCGGTGTAGGTTTAGTAGAGCTATGTGAGACTGGTGGTGTGTTGCAAGTATTTTCCTTCTCTTCCTGTCAGTTCCAGTCTTGAGTTGTGAGAGCTTTGCCTCCAGTTTGACTGTATAATTGCATCTCTCGCATATATTAGTGTTTGGTGGTAGGAGGAGGGGGTTGTCTGTGTACATGAGGCAGTTGTAACATTGCCTCAAAATGCCCAGATTCACCAGTTGGACTGGAGAGTACACCTGAAACTGCCATTTTGACATGCCAGAATAGGTAAAGTGAGCTGTTTTACTGATTGGCTGGTAGGGACGAATAGAGAGCCTTGTCCTTCTGGACAGTATAGGGGGGGGTCTAGTGCTATGGTTAATTGTTGCTTGCTGTGAGGTTTGAGCAAGTGCTGGGCTGTGAAATGAATGGTTTGAGTGCTTAAGTTGGAAGTTTATCTAGTTCCAAGGGAAAAATTGATTTAACCCTAGCTAACTGGCACTGCCCGGTGTGCAAAACCGTGCAAATGCAGTTTATATAGCAGGGAAATGAAAGAGATAAAAATTAGCTCAAAATGGCCAATAAACTACTAACATCTGGGCTGAAACCACTCCTTCGAGGACAGATAGGCTGCTCAAAGCTCCCCTCTCTCTCAGGTGAACAGAGAAACTTCCTTCTATCCAAGTAAGGTTTGGGCAACACAGAAACTTGTAACCCAGCCCTGAATTCAGCGATATAATTGGGTAAATGCCAGCACAGAGATGGAAAAGTGGGGAGAGAAATGGCTGACATAAGAAAGAATAAAGCAGAGAGTTATGATAGACTACCTGTCTTGATTCTTAGGAATCTGACCAGTGTGCTGGCAGATCTTGTGACAGAGATCTTCAGAGATCACTGACCAGTGCAGAAGAGACTGAGGACTGGAATATGACAACTGTGGACTCCGTATTGCAACTCAGAGACTCTGAACTGCAAGTTTCAGAATTAGCAAAAAAAAAAAAGAATTTAAATTACAGAATAATAGTGAGTGTCGACAATGACTGCTGCTTTTGGTGGGACATGAGGCGCCACCACCACTACTGCACTCCCCTGGCACTTATGCATGCCAAATGTGAGATCACCGAATCTTAGCGTAAAGGGCACAGCAATCTCATACTTAGGATATGTATGTCCTCATTTTGACACATTGAGTCTCACTATTCTGGGTCTCATGCTAATGAGTCTCAGATTAATGAATAGTTATCCAAGAGGGGTCTCCTTATACAACAGGGGGCAGGAAAAATCCATTTGCTAGCTGAACAGCAGGTGCAACAAAGTCATCAAGAGAATCCTGAGGAAAGACTGGCTGCTTTCCTAGAGGACAACAAGCATGGTTTCATTATCAAAAGGATCTGTAAGCTAAAACTAACAGGCAGTATAAGTAGACATGGTATGTCTGTACTTCACTTGGTCCTAAATAGGTGACTGCTAGGAAAAGTGGTAGGCTGAGGGTAGGACCAAGTCTGTGGAACTGGATTGTCATGTACCCGAAGGTTAGGATGTACAGCATTGTGGTTAGAAAAACGAATTCAGGCATAAAGGGATTGAGCGGTGGAATTTGGCAAGCGTCAAGTATGGGTCAAGTCTGGGTCCAGTCCTCTTCAGTGTGTCCATGTCAAACTGAATTAACCTCAGTGGGGATGATGGAAAGATAGGTGTGGAAGTAAAGGACTGCTGGAAGAAGGACTCAGAAATGCTGTCCAAGTGAGCAGAGAAATGGAAGTTAAGATTCAGTGCAGACAAATGCAAAGTACTGAACTTGGGCCACTACAACTCAGGCACCACAAATAAAGCAAAACTGATGGCAACAGAGCAGGGAAATGATCTGGTGGTGCTGTTCACACATGGATAGCAGCAACAAACATAACGCTGGGATTTACCTTTCTTGGGACAGAAGTAAGGAGGTAATTTTCCCTCTACCAAAACCTGGTCAGCCTCACTTTGAATACTGAATGCAGTTCTGGACAACATTCAAGGAAAAGGGACAATGGATGCTAGGGGGAGTCCAAAAGAAGCACTAGAAGAGCACATAGTTTGGAAAAGAAAGGCTATGACCAGAGAACAGAGAAAAGAGAAGCTGGGATTTTGCTGGCTAGAGGTCAGGAGGAAAAGTGAGGGATGGGATGACATAAGTGCAGAAGACTTTATCATGGAGATGTGAAGGAGTCTTTCTGATCATAAAGGACAGATAAAGGTTCATAGGTATATACAAGGCTAACAAGCACCATGGTCTTTATGAGCCTAGCTTCGCAACCCAATCCAGTTGCATCCCTTTGTAAGATGGGCATTTAAATTGGAGGAATATTTTAGTTAGCAGGGCTATATTAGTTAGGGGGTTTCTATAAAGTTATGTGGGGGGTATGTTAGTTAGTGAGTATTTACTGTTGGGCTCTGTCTATAAGGATGAATTTACAATTTCCCATCTAATGGTCAAGGTTTGTTTGAATAGTGTTAGGGATGGACTCTGCTTCACATGGATGGGGATCCCTTGAGACACATATCTGTCTTACTAGCATGTTCTATTCATGTCACAAGCAAAGTTTAAATCCCTGGATTTAGTGTTTCAAGTGTTGCTCATTTTGCAAATGTGCAAAAGTTCCATTATTGCTGGATCAAAGGATACCTTATATGCTAAGCACAGGGCTCTATGGTGATCTGTATAGAAGAGTGTGTTAATACTTTGGATTTTCTTGGTGAGAAAATTCTGTGGGCATTCCAACTGTTGTATATGCCTAGTCAGGTCCATGCAGAAGGTGACATTGGACTCAATGATGCATCTGATAAGGGCTGAGTAGAGTGCTGCTATAACTTCCTTGGACCTGGATGCCATACCTTTACTTGTAACGTTTGGCAATGTAGAATGATTTTCTTACCATCTTGGCTATGTGTTGACCAAATACCAGATTACTGTCTACATATGTTCCAAAATCTCTAACTACTGCATTAGCTCTTATCAATGGAGTAAATTTCCTGGGTTGACATTTTCCCAAAAGGCACTATAATGCACTTTTCTGCATTGAGTTTTAATCTGTGGATTTGTCACCAGTCATTTGCTTATGTTACACTTTCTTGCAGGATGTTGGTGTCATGGGGGAATTTATGATAGCTCCTAGTTTGCAGGTGTCTGGGAACTTGGTGAGCCAGAGGCTCTTGACATTAGCCTTGGCCTCTTAGACATAGATGACAAATAGAGGTGGGCATAGCACAGAGCACTGTGGTACTTCACTGGTGACAAGCCTCTTGGTGGAAGTGGTCTCACCAGTCCTAACTTCTTGGGTTCTGTCTGTGAGCCAGTTGACAATCCACTGAGTTATGTATGGATTTATGCCTAGTTTGATAAGTTTATTTGCTATACCTGAGTGGGGTATTGTATCAAATGCCTTAATCAGATCTAGGCAGGCGGTATGCACTGTTTCCCTTCATCTGTTGCCTTGATCACTTTCTCAAAAAAGTCTACCAGGTTGAGGAGGCATGACCTTACCCTGAGAAAACCAAACTGGGATGGATCCAATGTCTGTAGGTTGCCAGTGTATTTGATCATTCCCATGATAATTCGTTCCATGGCTTTGCATATTAGAGTATTTAGACTATAATGGGTCTGCAGTTTCAGGGGGAGATTGATGATCCTCCCTTGAGAAGGGAGATAGCCATTCCCATCCTCCATTCTCTTGGTATGTAGCCTGTTTTGAGGCTATAGTTGAAAAGTGACAGAAGTGTCCCTGATAGGTCATGTTTCAGGCTATTTAGGAGACAGCATGGGATACTGTCGGGCCCCACTGAGGCTGTGTTTTTGGCCTTAGCAAGTGCTGCCATAATCTGTTCCTGCTAATAGCTGGGGGAGGATTGTGCTACTAGGGATTTCCCAGGGGTGGCAGGAGGGAATGGGTGGTAAAGTTTGAACTGTATTTGTCAGCCAACAGGTTTACTATGTCACTGTGCTCAGTGAAGCTGGTACCATTTACTACAAATTCAGCACACTGCTGCATGTTACGTTTGAGGTTTCAGACACAGAAGTAGAAGGCCTTGTGGTTGTCTTTGTAGATCAGTGTGCATATTGTACCTCTCAGGCACTATAGTCAGAGAGCACATGCATATAAGTTACTGAGCAAATGCGAGATCAGTGCCATTTTCTGACTGAATGGAGATGCGCATGTGAGTGTGTTAGAAGTAATGAGTGAGTCAGTAAACATACGAAGTTTAAAGTACATATTTCAGTTTTTCAAAGGTACTTGAACTCGTTTTAAATTATTTTCAGTCACCAAACATGTGGCATGGCATTTGAAGTGTTCAAGATAATTTTGAGATATTTAAAATGTCCAAAATAGTGGCATAATGATTACAGTATTTGAAATAATCTCCGAAGTGTTTAAAATGTTCAAAAAGGCAAAAATGTCTGAATTTTTTTCAATGTATGACTTTTTTGTAGTAACTAAGATTTTTTTGAAGTGTCTGGAGTGTTTGAGATATTTGCAGTGTTAATGAAACGTATTTTTGGAGAGATTATTGTGTATTTGAGCACAATTACAACTACCAGGTCTATACTTATGTTTAAAAGTAATTTGTTATTATGTTAAAGGAATTTCGCAGACCTGAACCACTGGTGTTTGATAGTAATATTGCTGACAACTGGCAAGTGTTTAAGCAAGAATATGATATTTTCATACAGGCTACATTTTCTGATAAAGACGCATGTACAAAATCATTTATACTTCTCAATTTAGCTGGCTCAGAAGCCATAGAGCAAGAACACCCATTTGCGTATGCACCTGCTGTGTATGCAGGGGAGGGGAAAACCCCCCATATTGTGATACAGGTTGAAACGCAGGAAGACCCTGAGTGCTTAAAACATAAATATAGAAAAATGTGTAACCCTCAAATGAATATTACAATGGAAAGGCATAACGTTTACATAAGAAATCAAAAGCCTGGTGAAACTGTTGCAGCATTTATTACCGACTTAAGAAATAAAGCAAAAACATGTAGATTTGGTTATCTAAGAGATGAGTTGATAAAAGACCTTCTGACCTTCTTGTATGTGGTGTTAATAATGATGCAGTGAGAAAGATTTTGCTTTGACATAGTGAATTAACATTGAGCAAAGCCATAGTGATTTGTCAAATAGATGAGCTTACAGAAAAGTGTACGAATATGCTCATGAATGAGAAATGCATGTTTGCAGTATCCACTAGTGCAAATGTTGATAGTGTGCAACAGAAAGTTAAGATGAAAACGAAATATAAACTGAAGGGTGTATCAGCCAACCTCATTGTTAACAGTCGCAATTGTGGAGGCAGTCATGAACCTAAATAGGAAAAGGGTTTAGCTTTTGGTCAGCAGTGTGACAAATATAAAAAGTGGAATAATTTCAAAAGGCTTTGCAAGTCTAAAGTGTTGCAGATTTATTTTTTTATTTCAGTTTGATGACTGGGGAAGTACACTGGGCTTTGAAAGGCCTGTTTTCAGTGGAGGCCCGGGGAGATAAGCTCCATGACACAATTACAGTAACAAGTCAATTACAATTCAAAAATGTCAAAAATATTATCACTAGTAAGTTAGATCCATCATTAAGAGGACATTGTTCGAAACAACAGACATATAGTACATGTTACAGTACAACTAGTGAATTTAGCATAAGTAGGTGTTAGAATAAAGCATAGGTGTAGTGGTAGTAAAAATTTGTTCTAGAAGCAGAGTGAACATAGTATAGTATTTACAGACAATGTATTAGCAATATAGAGGATGCAAGAGATGAGCAGAGTGTTAAGTGTGAATGATGAATTACAAAGTGGGAACTCGTGGGTGAAGAGCAGGGCAAATCCACTTGGAGGATAGATATGAGTGAAGGAGGGAATTTGAAGTTGGTGAGATTTGCAGTATTTCGAAGGGGGGGGGCTCCAAAGTTTGGCTATAGAGTAAGATAGCAGGAAGCAGCCAGAGGGCCTAGAGGGTTTGTGAATTTGTAATAGGTTTTGGTTTTCTGACCGGTGGGCGATTTGGAGTATAGGGGATAAGGTGGAGGAGAGAGCTGGACAGCTAGATGGTTTGAAGATGAGTTTGTGAGCTGTGGAGAGTTTTAGCAGGTTTAGGTAGTTTGGTAAGTCAAGCCATTGAAGGGATTGAAGAGTGAGGCATTGATGGGATGAATATTTGGAGTTGGTGGCAAATCTGCTGATTTTATTGTAGCAGGATTCTAACTTGGATTGTAAACCGGGTTGGAGATTGGTGAGCAGGGAGGCACCATATGTGAGATAGGGGAGAAGGTAGGAGGAGGCTAAGATCTTTCTGGTTGCTGGTGTAAGGAAGTGGTTATGTGGATACAAGAGTCCTAATTTCTGATGAGTTTTTTTAAAAGCGGTATTTATATGGATGTCAAATTTTAGGTGATCATCGATAATGACACCAAGGAGCTTAATGTGAGATACAGTTTCAGTGGGGGTGTTGTTTTGGGTTAGTATAATGAAGGAGGAATTATCAATGGTGGAAGTTCTGGAGGGAGTAAATACCATTAGTTTGGTTTTGGTCGAGTTTAGGGCAAGGTGGTTGTTCTACATCCAAGTTTCAGTTTTTGAAAAGGCTAATTGAGTTTTTAATAGTAAGTCAGAGGGGGTGTCAGCAGTACAGATGATAGTGGAATCATCTGCATACTGATTTACAGAGGAATTTGGAATGGAGAGATGAAAGTTGTTAATGAAAATGTTGAAAAGAAGGGGGCCTAGCACAGATCATTGTGGTACACCAGTGGGGGTATGTAGGATGGAGGATATTGAGGATTTCCATTTTACAGCTTGGAGTCTTTCAGAGAGGTAACTAGAGAACTAGAGAACCAAAATAGTGTAGTGGAAGAAAGGTTGAGAGTGGAAAGTTTTGATAAGTGTATCGGATGGGAGATGGTGTTGAAGGCTTTAGATAGGTCTAGGAATAAGGAAGATTCTAGTTTACCAGTCTCACGGGCCTCATTGATGGATTCAAGGAAGGACAGAAGAGCTGTAGCTATACAGTCCACAAAGAAGGAGTTGAATAATGTGGTGGTATCAAGTTCAGAGAGATTTTGGTTGGGGCAGGGGTTGTCTTTGTTTCCATGATGGAGGAGAGAGGACATAGTATTCCAGAATTGTTTAGGTTTGGAGGGGTGTGCTGATTGGAGTTTGGTGTAGTAGGATTTGCAGTCTCCAGTTATTATGTTTTTTTACAGAATTTTGGAGCTGTTTGTATTCTACTAGGGTAGTGGGTAGTTTGTTGATGTGGAACTGCTTCTACATTTTATCCCTTAGCATCATGGCTTATTAAGTTTCTTTGGATAACCAAGTAGATATTTTAGATTTGACTCATTTGGTTCTAAGAGGAGCATGGTCGTTTAGTAGATTTAGGCTTAGTTGAAGTAGGTGATAGCATTGTTGAGGGGGCAGGGTTTTAAGGGGTTCCAGTTGATTAGGTTTAGACAATCATTAAATATTTGAGGGTTGAACTTAGAAAGGTTACGGGTTTGAAAATAGAGGTGTTGCTTGAGGAGTAGAGATGGTTGCCTATCTGGGAAGGCAGGTAGGTAGTCACTGATAGGGTCAAGGACGGTGCCAGAGGATGATATTAGATTGGAGTGGGATACTAATATCCAGTCAAGGGTGGTGCCTGAATTTCCATTTTTGTTAGGTCTAGTAGGGGCATTAATTATCTAGGTAAAATTAAAGAGACTGATTGCATGAGAAGGTGGTTGAGAGTTGATGTTGGCCCAGTTAATGTTTACGTCACCTAGGATATAGGTTTCTTTTTTGAAGGTGAAAGAGAACCAGGAGAGGATATCTTCAAGTAATGGAATGTTATTGTGGCCAGGGGGAATGTAGACAGCGGCTATGCATATAGTTTTGTGATTACTAATCTTTAGAGATGCTATAGTTAATTGTGAGTTACAGAAAGTAGGGATAGGGTTGGTATATGGTGTTACTGTGTAGGCAGCGGAGTAAACTAAGGCTACTCCACCTCCTTTCTTAATGGGTCTATCATTGCAGATTATTTGGTAGCCAGGTGGAAGTATTTCACTGTCAGTTATATGTGGTTTAAGCCAGGTTTCTGTGATAGCAACAATATTGGGGTGATTATGGAAGAGCCAGGCATGTAAAGTAGGGACTTTGTTGCAAAGGCTTTGTGCATTAATTGTTGTGAAGCAAATGGATTTAGGAGAGAGAGGGTGGAGACATTATTGGAAGGAGAGTTGATGGGACCTGGGTTGGGATGGATATCACCTGACAGAGAGAGGGAAGCAAGATGTAGTAATTGTATTAAGAGGTTGATAGTAGACTGAGGTTGTCTGTAGGGATCTTGGGCTGATTTGTCTGGGTGTGATTGGCAGGGAAATTTGGGTGTTGCTATGATTGGAAAGATTTTGGGTTTGTAGAAAACAGTGGTGTAATAGGGATAGAGTTCAGGAGTTATTGAGGAGTAAGGTGATTGGGATCTGAGTTGGCAATTGGTTGTATAGTGTGTTAGTGGGATATAAGGGGGGTGAGGAAGTTGTGTCAGGTAGGAGAGGGTTATTAAGATTGCTAGTAGTATGAAAGTCAGTAGAAGAGATTTGGGAGGGGACACAGTGCAGGTGGGTAGGAGTTAATATTTTATAGTGCTTGGTGAGGATGTTGTGTGATTGGGAGAAGGATGGAAATGGGAGGAGATAGGGATAGTTAAATGTGGAGGTAGTGGGGCAGGTGGTAATAGGGGGCAGGGAGGAGAGCAGAGTGAGCCTGTAGGGTGAACGGATCATGTTCAGAACCCCAGTAGAGGTGAGCACCAAAAAAAGAAAAAGTAGCAGTGGGTGCAGGTAAGGGCAGGACACTGAGAGTATTGCTGTGCTGCCTGGTAGATCAGTGCAGGTCACTGATAGTATTGCTGTGCTGTCTGGTATACTGTAATGTAAGTTAGTGGACAGGAAAGAACTAAGAGGATAACACCTAGATTAGGCTACTTTGCTTTACTTAATGAGGGGGATTGCTAGATCTGGGAAAGGGTACTGAATCAGTAGCGAGCAGCAAGGTACCTTAGGTAGGCTTAGGTGGTGGTTAGGAGGACAGGGTGAGCATTGCTGCCACTTAGTGGAGAAGATGGGGTACTACAGATAGAACAGGAGAGAGAAGGAGTATCCCTGCAAGTGTGCACACTGTCGGGGCTCAATTATACATAGACCGGGTCATTGCAATTATACTAATGCTGTAGCACACGTAGGAGTTTGTAAGAACCCACAGGCTTACATGCATGGTTTGGTAGACAACACACTTTCTCCTGGAGATGTGGGTCCATCGGGTTGCTGTTAAACTCTGGGTCAAATATTTTCCTGGGTAGAGGGAAGTTTTAGATGAGACGGGATGCACGTTTTGGTAGACAACACACTTTCTCCTGTGGGTGTGGGTCCTCTGGGTTGCTGTTTCACTCTGGGTCAAATATTTTCCTGGGTAGAGGGAAGTTTTAGATGAGACGGGATGCACGTTTTGGTAGACAACACACTTTCTCCTGCAGATGCGGGTCCACCTGGTTGCTGTTTCACTCTGGGTCAAATATTTTCCTGGGTAGAGGGAAGTTTTAGATGAGACGGGATGCACATTTTGGTAGACAACACACTTTCTCCTGTGGGTGTGGGTCCTCTGGGTTGCTGTTTCACTCTGGGTCAAATATTTTCCTGGGTAGAGGGAAGTTTTAGATGAGATGGGATGCACGTTTTGGTAGACAACACACTTTCTCCTGGGGATGCAGGTCCAACAGGTTGCTGTTTCACTCTGGGTCAAATATTTTCCTGGGTAGACGGACGTTTTAGATGAGACGGGATAAACGTTTTGGTAGACAACACACTTTATCCTGGGGATGCGGGTCCACTGGGTTGTTGTTTCACTCTGGGTCAAATATTTTCCTGGGTAGAGGGATGTTTTAGATGAGACAGGCGGCATGCACACAACGCGCTAGGAGTAAAGTCCTTTCTAAAGAAAAATATGGTCTTAGGAAATTATATTAAAAGAGAATATCCGAAGAAGCAAGTAGATCAGATACAGACTGTAGCAAACTCTAACAGCTGTAAGCAGAACTGTCTGTGTTGATGGTGTCTCTGTGCTCGATGAAACAGTTAATACAGTAGACTATCAGTTGCCAGCAAAGACTGAAATATTTTGTAATGTTCAGATTAATGGGAAACCTGTAGAACTTAAAGTAGACAATGGACCTAAGTGCAACATTATGTCAGCACAAATGTTTGCTAGAGTAAAAGCCGGTGAGAAATTTGATTCAGCAAAATGTGCAAATCTCGCTGCTTATGGTGGTGAAGACAGTCAAACTGATGGTGCAGTAGTTCTTTTATGCCATTCTGCTGGAAACAGGTATGACTTGCAGTTTTACATAGTCAAAACACATGCAGTCACTGTTAGGTCTCATGGACAGTCAGAGAATGGGTCTGATTTCATGTAATAAAGAGATCCACCATATGGGTAACAACAATAATTTTACAGAGAATGTTTTTAGTGAATCTGCAGATATTTTCAAAGACAAGCGAAGTAAGTCCAGTTGTCAGACCAACACGGAAGATTCCAGTAGCAATGCAGAGTAAAGTAAAAGCAGAACTAGACAAAATAATGCATTTAGGCGTTCTTACTGCAGTAGAAGAACTCCATGGTTGCAGCTTATAAGCAAAGCACAGATGATATTTGAATATGTATTGATCCAAGAGATTTAAACAAAGTACTTGAGCTTCCTCATCATTTGATGCATACAGTAGAAGAAGTGGTGTCCCTCATGCCAAATTCCATTGTTTTTTCAGTCTTAGAGGCAAAAAGCTCTTTTTGGCAAGTTTTGCTTGATCGTAAATCTTCATTGTTTACTATAGTCAGTACACTATTTGGTAGGTACAGATTTTTGAGAATGCCATTTGGAATTAATTCTGCCAGTGAAGTCTTTCAACGTGCCATGGAGCAAAAGTTTTCTAGTTATCCATGTGCTATTAGATGACATTATTGTTGGAGGCAATGGTGAAAATGAACATGATAGCAATCTCAGGAAAGTTCTAGAGCATACGTGTGAAGTCAATCTTAAACTGAATCATCAGAAATGTAAATTCAAGCTGAAAGAAGTTACTTATGGGGGTCATTTGTTTACCATTTCTGGCTTACAACCAGATCCGTCTAACCAAGCAGCAGTTCTTGAAATACTAATTCCAGAGAATGCCACATCTTTACAACATTTTCTAGGTATGGTCAACTATTTATGAAAGTTCATCCCAGATTTGAGTGAGATTTCTGCCCCATTACGTGAACTGAAATGCAGAAATGTAAACTGGTCCTGGCTGGAACAACACCAAAGAGCATTTGATATCTTGAAGCAGAAAACTGCCAGTCCCCTACATTGAGGTATTATGACACTCACAAACCTGTAACTGATGCTTCAAATTATGGCCTTGGTGCAGCATGTCTTCAAGAAGGCATACCAGTAGCCTATGCACCAAGAACTTTAACTTAAACAGAGACGCATTATCCACAAATAGAGAAAGAACTTTTGGCAGTAGTGTTTGCATGTTCGAAGTGCAATGATTATATTTAAGGCAGACCTATCCAAATAGAGACTGATCACCGACCACTAGTGACGATTTATTGCAGTGCATGATGTTAAAATTGCAAAAGTACAATTTCAATATCGTTTACAAAAAGGGCAAATAGTTGTTCCTCGCTGATGCTTTGTCATGCGCACCCAGACAAATGACAGAGCAGCATGAAGATGAAACAGCAGACTTTGAAGTCATGGAAGTCAGACGTTTTTCATCATGACATCTTGATGAACTGAGAAATCACACAGCTTCAGACCCAATTCTCCAGAAGCTGAAAAACGTTATCAGTCAAGGATGGCCAACACGACAAACCAGTTTACCACTAAACATTCAGCATTATTTCCGTACCGAGACGAGGTCATTATGATGGACGATGGAATCAATAGGCGTTGTATTGTGGCATCCTATGTCCAAAGATATAGAGAAGGAAACTCTAGCATGTTCTATTTGCAACAGCACCAAACTGCATCAACAAAAAGAACCACTTCGGCTACACCAAATTCCTGAATTACCATAGTCAATGGCTGCCACAGATATTTTCAAATGGAATGGTCAACATTATTTGGTATAGGTAGACTCTTATTCAAATTGGTTTGAAATTTACCTATTTCTAACTTAATGTCCAACACAGACGTTACAAAATTGAAGAGATATTTTTATGTCCATGGTAGTCTGCACAAAGTCATGTGTGACAATGGTGCAGTTTACAAGTCAGCAGTTCAAGACATTTGCTGTGACGTGGGACATTGTTCATGTTACCAGTAGTGCTAAGTATCCACAGTCCAATGAGTTAGCTGAGCGTGCAGTTAAGAGTGTAAAACACTTGTTGGAGAAATCCAACAGAGATGGTACCATTGTTTTTCTTAACTTAATCTCAGAAACATTCCTAAAGACAACTTACTTGGTTCACATGCTCAGACATTAGTGTCCCAACAGACTAGAACAACTCTTCCCATCAGCAATTGCCAAAAGTAAAGAACAACAGAGTGGTCAAGGATCAACTTTCAAGAAAATGTCAATCAAAAAAGTTGTACTGCGATAAGACCAGTAAAACCCTTAGACCATTAATGCATGGAGAAGTTGTGAGAAAGCAAACATCTAAAGGATATGACCTGTGAGAATCGTGAAGAACATTTGTGAAGAACACAGATCTTACATCATACAATCAGAAGGAATGGATTTCAGAAGGAATCGTAGATATGTGTTACCTGTCTCTAAACCAGTAATGCAGCAGATTGCCTTTGCCAACAGCTGTAATTTGCAGAGGTGCTTTACAAAAGAACAGTGTGCTTTCGTCAAATAATGTTGATGTAATCCCTGATGTTCCAGTTGTGAGAAAATCCCTTGATAGTGTCCCCGTTGCTAAACCCAGTTAGAATTTCTATGTTACCAGATCAAAACAATCAATAAAAGCTAAGTAAATTCTAGCCAAGTTAGAATTTCGACTAAGTGACCCCTCAAACTTCTTGGATTAGAGGCGGGTACCTGTCAGATGGACGAAAACCCAGTTTATCAATGACCACATCACCGAGACAACATCGCCAACAAAATGCATCCCCGACAACGGTGAGTAGTGCAGAATGGGATTTATTCCCATTCCCCTCACTGTAGTGCAATCTCAGAGTTGGTATATTTAAGTAGGGGAGGGTGGGTGAGAGCACAGCCCCCACATGGGGGGTGCAGGGGGGCTTGCCCCCTTGCTATACTCATTTTAATGTGTTTTTTGAATGTATTATGGGAACAAAAATGTATTCCGTTCCATAATGCATTGACTTGCCGTTGTCGGGGATGCATGTCAGCAATGTCGTCTCAGTGATGTGGTAGTCGGTAATCTGGGTTTTCGTCCATCTGACATGGACCCATTAGAGGCACATGGGATATATACAAATGATCCTTATGAACATCAGGTGTTTCAGCTATATGGCAATTCTGAATGCCCATAACTTTTTTTCTATTTAAGTCATTTAATGGACAAATTCAGGCCAATAAAGCCAAACCCCACTAGCTGTGGACATGCATGTTTTGGACTTGTGTTAAAAGATCAGGTCGAATTTCCAGACCGAATCCAGAATACACAGTGACTTGGACTTGAACTCAGTTTTGTTTGTTAAAATGTTGATATAATGTTTAGCTCTCAAAATGTTTTTGTTCTATTTTGCAAGTCAAACAAATTAAAGAGGGAGGATGTAGATCAGTGTGCATATTGTACCTAGTCAGCCACTGTACTCAGAGAGCACGTGCATATAAATTACTGAGCATGTGCGATATCAGTGTCATTTTGCATAGTCATTCAGTGTAAGTGCAAGCTTGAAGAGAATTCGCCTGTGAGTGTGTTAGAAGTAATGAGTGAGTCAGTAAACATACAAAGTTCGAAGTACACATTTCAGTTACTGTTCCTGGTGTGTTTATGTACAATAAATGACTTGAACCCGTCTCGTGCCTCAGTGTCTCATCTGAGTACATGAGACATGCAACAACCTTTAGCCTGAGAGGCTGTCTTGACCTCTTAATTGACCATGTTGGATTCAATTAGTACTCTTACTTTCCTGTTTAATTTAACTAGTGAGCTCTTGTCATTATGAGAGTTGCTGTTTCTGATTTTCACCATGACTTTTTTGCTTTTGCTATATACCCTGTTCAATTTAGGAGACCACCGGTGTAGTTTGCTTTTTGGGTTTCTTCTGGGCTTACTTCTCATAGGTACAGCATTCTCTATACAGCCATTTACATGTCTGCACAGTGTTTCTGTGAACAATTCTGAATAGTTAGTTGTGAACTTGGGGTAAAGAGGGTCATTGAATTTTGACAAAGTTTCACTCAACAGGATGTAGTTTGCTTTAAAATAGTTCCTAACTGTAACAGGTTTTGCTGGGTTTTCCAAGATGACTTATTTTAAAGAAGACAGCTTTGTAATCTGATCTCACCAAGGGGTGCAGTGCTGTTCCATATTGGTGAGGACTAGGTCAAGTATATTTGAACCTTTGGTTGGAGTGCCCATTAACTGACCAAAGGCATGTATGTTAGTCCATGAAATGTGCCTGTAAGTAGGAGGTAGTGTATATTCCCCAGTCTATAAAGGGGTAATTAAAGTTTCCCATGAACAGAGTGCCTCCAGTACAGCTAGATATGAGTTCTGGGATTCTTGTGACATAGGTTCATAGGGTCATATGTGTTTACTACGTTAACAACCAAAAAGGGCCTATTTAAGTCTAGCCATGCATCCCAAATCTCTGACAAGTTCTGGTACCCTTGATAAGTGTAAGCAGGGGCTTGGGAGGTGAAACATTTACAAGCAGGGACCTGGGAGATTAACCATTTACAGGCTGTTCGTGTCCATTAGAGACATAGGTGCCAAACCAGGGATGAATTTCCTGTACTCCATCCAATTGTTCAAGTTACACTTGAATTGGGTTAGGGAGGAACTCTGCTTCACATGGATGGGAAGCCTGTTCCAGAGAAGGGTAAGTCTCTGGAATACAAACCTGTCTCTCCAGCAGGTCCTATTTATATCAAAGGCAAGGTCTGAGTCTTTAGAATGGGTGTTTGTTTTACAAATGTGCAGGAGGTCCATCAGAGTTGGGTCTGACAATGCCTTATATGCCAGGAATAGATCTACACCTAAAAGCCTGTAGGACACAGAATACAGGGATAGGATCTTGAGGAGGTCTGCACAGAACATGCTACTTGTGAGCTATATTCTTTTAGTGAGGAAACCTCTGTGGACATTCCGCTTGTCTATATGCCTGGTTAGGTACATACCAAAGGCAGTATTATACTCACTGACATGTCTGATGAATGCCAAATACAGTGGAACAATGACTTCCTTGGACCTAGATGCCATACCTTTGTTTATAAGTTGCACAACATAGAATGATTTCCTCACTACTGCAGACATGTGATGATCAAGCTAGATTACTGTCTATGTGTGTCCCCAAGTCCCTCAGTACTGGGTCATCTCTTAGGTGTGTGCTGTCAATGTGATAGTTACTAGGGGTGGTTGACTTCCCAAAGGATACTATTATGCATTTGGTGGCATTTAGATTTAGTCCATAGCTCTGACACCAGTTGTTTGTCTGTGTCAGCCCTTTCTGGAGAACATTTGTGTCAGTGGGAGATTCCATGGCAGTTCCTAATTTGCAATCATCTGCAAATTTAGTCAGCCAGAGGCCACTCACATTCACCCCGACTACAGATAAGTAAATAACAAAAAGCAGCAGACCAAGGACTGATCCCTATGGGACTCCACTTGTGAATGGCCTCTTTGTAGAGGTGGACTCCGCAATTCTAACTTCCTGGGTCCTGTCTGTGAGCCAGCTGGCTATCCACTGGGTGGCAAAAGGATTTGTGCCGAACCTCATGAATTCTTCAACAATACCCAAGTGGAATATTGTGCCAAATGCCTTAGCCAGGTCAAGGTAGGCAGTGTGAACTATTTTGCCCTTATCTATTCCTTTAGTGACCTTCTCAAAGAAGTCCACCAGTTTGAGAAGGCATGACATGTCCTTGACAAAACCACACTGGGTTACGTCCAGTATCTGGAGGTTTCCTATGTCATTATTGATCATTTTCATAATAATTCTTTCCATAGCTTTGTATTCAAGACTAGTGAGACTTATGTGTCTATAGTTTCCAGGGTCTGTAGATGGCTCACCTATGTGCAGAGGGATGGTTCTCCATTTATGAGGTACAAAGTCTGTTTGGAGGCTACAGTTAAACAGCAATTCCAGGCAGACCTCTCAACCGTCCTGAATAACTCGATTTTTACCAAGTTGTGGGGTCCCAATAATGGGGCACCACAATTCCCGAGTGGCACCACATTATTTCTGATTTTTCAATCTATTTTTTAGATTTTCGCACTTTCGGAGTTGATGTCATCACATGCGCAGTGACATCAGTATGCCACGCATCTGTTTGAATACTGGGAGGATTGCCGTTCAGGCAGAATACTGGATTTCTAAGTCGCGTGTCTATCGCAGGAGGATTTCTTTACTTTTACTGCTGTTCAGGCAGAATACATGATTTCTAGGCCGCGCGTCTATTACAGGAGGATTTCTTTACTTTTACTGCCGTTCGGGCAGAACACAGGATTTCTTCAACTGCAGAGCTGAGCCACTAAGCCGTGCGTCAAGTCAAGGAGGATTCTTTACATTTTAAGCCATGCAGCTGAGCCAGACAGAAGGTACCATCTTTGGAAGCTGAGCCATGGCGTTTTTAGGTGTAGGTGTGTGTGTGTGAAAATGCCCCCAACAGAATACATCTAGTGGCTAGAGGTATACAGGCTCAAACCCTGTACCTTGTGTACAGGTAAAAAGAGCCTAAAGTCCCTAGCCACCATCACTTGTGAATTTATGCCTCACATTTTTGTTCTGTTCCTCATGAAATCTCTCGTTTTCAGGAGTGGTAAAACAAAACCTTTTATTCTAGCAATTTTCTAAGTTTATAAAATCAGAATTTGAAATGTGTCCCTATTTTGGGGCTGTATTCCCCATTATTGGGTTTGTTCTGTATTTTTTGGCTAAGAGGTTGAGAGCTATGGTAAGAAGTGAGAACTGAATTCACTAAATGATAGCCATTTAAGTTTGTCTTCCTGTCTTTCAGGAAACTTGATTTAGCCTAGTGGTATGTCGCTCTGACTGTAGTGCACAGGGTTTTGGATTCAAAACTGGGCAGTGAAATGCACGGTGATAACACAACATTTTATGTAAGCAATTTTTCAAAATTATACAAGCAATGTTTAAAATGTGTCTCTGGTTTTTGCCCCCCCCCCCCCAATTGAAAATAAGTGCAAGAAGCTGTGCAACATGCCTATGGTTTACACTACTGTGATTCTGTATATATATATATATATATATATATATATATATATATATATATATATATATATATATATATATATATATATATATATATATATAGTGTGTAGAAGTAGATTGTTATCATGGAAATGTTCTGAATAGGGCAGTTTTGTCATTATTGGTGCATGCATTTTGCTTTATTGCCTACTGGAAAAATGTTCAAACAATAAATTTAAAATGCAGTTGTGTGTGGAAGTAGACTGTTATCATGGAAATGTTCTGGTTAGGGCAGTTTTGTCATTATTGGTGCATGCATGTTGCTTCATTGCCTACTGGAAAAATGTTCAAACAATAAATTTAAAATGCAGTTGTGTGTGGAAGTAGACTGTTATCATGGAAATGTTCTGAATAGGGCAGTTTTGTGATTATTGGTGCATCCATTTTGCTTCATTGCATACTGGAAAAAATGTTCAAACAATAAATTTGAAATGCAATTGTGTGTGGAAGTAGATTTTTATGATGGAAATGTTCTGGATAGGGCAGTTTTGTCATTATTGGTTAATGCATTTTTGTTTCATTGCCTACTGGAAAAATGTTTAAACAATAAATTTAAAATGCAATCTAACATAAGTCTAACAAGTGTGCTGTATTATACAAGGAATATAATTTAATAAAGTCAGGAAGGTTTATCAAATAATGCATGTATGCTTCTTGTTTTGTGTGCAAGGGGCCTCTGATTTGAAAACAGTCCAAAGGTAATCTTTATCCAGCACTGGCCAGATGCATTTTCTTTGGATGTGGTGTGGGTTTCAATGCTGTTTTAATGAATGTGAGTTTCAAGGGTAGAGAAGTTTTAATGCCAAGTCTATTTTCATTGTGAGATAGTATTGCTTTGTTTAGCAGATATCTATTAGTATTTGTGCATTGTGCTATAAAATGTAAAAAAATAAAATCCAAATAATCATTGTAGAAGTAAAGCAGCATGCACACATTAGTGTTTATGGTAAATGGGGTGAAATAGCCAGGTAATGGGACATTGGAATGTCTGCAGGGGGACTCTGGAGCTATATTTTGGTTCTGTTCTTCAGTTTGCGTTTGAAAGTTGGTATCCCACAATTCCATTGGAGCGGGCGGGGTTGTGTAATCATGTATGCAAATTTTATATTAATCAGCATACAGATTTGTACCTATTTTTCATGGGCCTTGTCCAGATTTTTGATATTTCCAGGTTGAGAGGTATGATTTCATGGGGTCTGACAGGTCATGTTTCATGCTATTTAGAAGGCAACCTTGGATATTGTCTGGGCCCATTGGTGCAGTGTTCTTGACCTTAGAGTCAGCATTAATGACCTGCTCTCTATAGTGATAGGAGGGGGAGTTATATTTGATGGTATTTCTTGAGGAAAGGTTGAGGGGGACAGAGGGGCAAAGCTGGAGCTGATTTATCATCCATTAGGTTTGCTATATTCTCTGGCTCAGTATAGGTGCCTCCATTTACAGTGAGCTCTGCACACAATTGTGTATTGCCTTTGAGGTTTGAGACATATCTAAAGAATGCCTTGTAGTTGTCCTTGGCTCAAATTTATCTCAAATTTAGCTTTGGTAGACTTTATTTGACCTCTGAGTTGCTTGTTTAATTTGATGAGAATGGTTTTACCCTGCTGGGTGCTGCACCTCCTAATTTTTACTATGATTTGCTTCCTTCTGTTATATAGCCGATTGATATTTTGATTTCACCAGGGTGGCTTGTTTTTTTGAGTTAGTTTTGCACTTCTTCCTGGTGGATACAGTTGCCTCTACACAGCTATTAACATGCTTGTATTGGGTTTCTGTGAACAATTCTGTGAAGGCAACAGCAATATCAGGGTTTATAGGGGAGTGAAATTTTGTCAAGTGATAAATTAATAGTAGGAAGTTAGCCTTAGAGTAGTTCCTGAATATTCCAGGGCTAGCTGTGGTTCGGTATTTTATTTTTACTTCAAATGTGACCATTTTGCGGTCTGACCTTGCCAGAAATGACATTGTACTAGAGGGTATGCAGCACTCTCCCATATTAGTGAGGACCATAGCCAGTATGTTTGTACTCCTGGTTGGTGTATTGACAGTCTGGTCCAGGGAGTTTGCATTTGCAAAATCCAGGAATCTCTGTGCCTATATGTTTTGTGTCCTATAAGATTCTCAGATAATAGTGGGGTAATTAAAATCACCAATGAATACGATATTGGATTGGATGGTGACTGTTTCCTGTAAGTGTACATACATAGTATGGGTTTCCTGGGTCATAGAGGGGGACCTATAGCTTGCAAGGAAGTG